>NC_069374.1:62220151-62523181 GCF_021730395.1 Mercenaria mercenaria
TCGTATATCTTGGTGTTGTTTTAACAACAGCTGGTTGTTTTACAGACGCACAAAATACTCTAGCTGGTCAGGCTTTAAAAGCTATCTTTTAAATGAACAAATATTTATATAAATTCACGAATATATCTATTAAACATAAGTTAGAATTATTCGATAAGCTTGTGTTGCCAATTCTTAGTTATTGTTTGGAAGTATGGGGTTTTCATCACGGAAAACGTTAGAGAGAGTACACTTACAATTCTGCAAACGATTGTTAGGTGTTAAGAAAACTGCTCAAAATGATTTTGTTTCTGGTGAATTAGGCAGAATGCCTCTACAAAACTTAAGATATTTTAATATAATTAAATTCTGGATCAAGATATTACATACATCTGATCACAAATATATCAGAAAAGTTTATAACATGTTATATAATGATGCATTGCAAAATCCAAAAAGAAAAAACTGGTGTTTACTAGTAAAAAATCTATTATGTGAGCTTGGTTTTATTGATGCATGGTTGTTCCAAATGGTTGGAAATGTTGATATATTTCTATGTAATGTTAAACAAAGAATTAAAGACCAATTCGTCCAAAATTGGCAAGGTAGATTGAATGAGCCGTCTAGAGCACTCTTCTATAGACATATTGCTAATTTTCAATTTCAACCATACTTATGTTCAGTTGTCATTAAGAAATTTTGTGTTATTATGTCACGCTTACGTATGTCATCACATAGATTATCTATTGAAACTGGCAGACGGAATCAGCCAAGTATACCTGTTAATGATCGTAAATGTTCAGAGTGTGATACTTTAGAGGATGAATATCATTTTGTGATACAATGTAGATTATACAGTGATTTAAGGAGACAATTAATACCACCTTATTTCTGGAGATCTCCCAATATGTACAAGTTCATAGGACTGATAAATTCAGAAAATGCAAGAACGGTTAAGCGTCTGGCGTGTTACATAGAAAAGGCATTTAAAATAAGATCGAATGCATCATACAATGCCAGACAATAATAATAAAATGTTGACATATATCACTGATATATAGACTTATAAGGCTAGTTGAATGATATGTGCATTCCAAATATCTTGACAGAGCTTTAAATTATCAGTACATCGTATACATTTTTATTACACATTTTGGTTTGGTGCGCACCGTTTTTATTGTATGTAAATGGAAATTACCATTATTACCTTATTTATTCCAGTACATTACGTTATAACAAGTTATGCAATATCATAAATTTATATATGTCATACAGCAAACTATGCAGCAATATAGTACATGATACTAAAGCTCGATTACATGCTGATCTATTTGTAACTTAGTTTTAAGTATTAATGTCCCATGCTTGTTTCCGTATATGTGTAGGGGAAGTTTCTATACAACTACCATGTGATCGCAATCCACTTGTCAACCTTGTCAACTTCTTTTCGGACAAGATAGACATTAAAGTGGACACCGACACATTATTCTTATCAATATCTTAGTATATTAAACTAGCAAATGTTCCAAAACATTATGATGTTCCAGTGGTCAACCTTGAGCTATCCAAGGAAGACAACAGTGGATGCACAATTTGATCGCTATTTATTAATGGGAATGACATTTATAATGCTAAAGTTTCTTTGTTGTTGTATAAAACCATTTCAAAATTAAATCGGTTGTGTAATTAGTAGATGTATAAAAATGCTATATCCATGTAAGTGTATCATACCGGCAATGAAAGTGAATATTATGTTGTACAGGGGAACAGAATTTCAAGTCTCAGTCTGCTCATTCCCTCCCTTTGTATAATAATTGTATCACTTGATTCGCTATTGATTTGTGATATTTAGTATGGTCATATTCCATAAAAAATGCAAGAATAACTATGCACGATATATATATATATGTAAACGTATGATTTTATTAGTAATGACAAGTGCAATTTATAATACGGTCTAAGGGAAACTATACGTTTTCTGTTGAGCTGATTTTTATTAATGACAGTGCTAGCTTTGATATAACTTTCTGCTATTGTCTTCATTAGCCATTGCTATTTCGTATTTTGGAAATATTATTACAACTTTGTATTTATATTGAACACTTCATGTGCAATTGTACGCAATATTATCATGTAAATGTTGCCTCATGGGTCTTATGACCTTCTGGTTGTTTATAAAATAAACTCTTAAACTCTTAAAACTCTCTTATCATAATTATCAACGCATAATAATTGAAAATAAAAATCCTCATCTAAATCAATGAAATAAGATACGTCTGTCTGTCATCAGAAAGATTTCAAAGGAAATTAAATTTCTTTTAATATTTCTAGGAATTGAAAAAAACCTTGTTTCATGTCTATTTCAATTAAAATTGTTTTGTTTATCTATTAAATAGAAAAGTAGTTAGTTTCACGCAACATTCTTACAGTCTTTGCTCTCCCATATAGTTACTGAATAATGCAAAGTATAGCATCTTTGTTTTTAATAAAATGCAATGTTTCATTAGTAAGAACAAACTAGAAGAAAAGGTAAACAAGCACTCATTTTCAGGATAACTTTAATCAAGGTATTAAGTTGCAGTTAATTTTAAATTATTGGCAATAGGTATTTATACTCAAAATTTTTAATTTCTCTACGCTAATCTGAAACCTAATCATCATATTTGACATATCTAGTAAATATGCTAAATGTATATCTGTTGAAATGATATAAACTCATCGCATAAACAATTCATTACTAAAAACATTTTTTTGCATAAAAGAATACTTTACACTATTATCAAGCAGTTCAAAACATACATTTTAAAAGCTGATGAACGGGAAGCGCATTGAAAATTGTGTTTTGGCTTTACCTTCTGCAGGTGCGTGTTACAATGTATTAATAATTTGTGCAAATGTTTACGCATTCATTTAAATACCTCTACAAAATTACTCCATATTTGTGAATACATAGTAATGCACAAGTATGCAAGATAATTGAAAATGAGAAAATATCACAACAATCTAATAAATTCAACAATAAAACAGATGTTTTATTGCATTCAGCACAAGACATGGGGTAATGAGTACGCAATAAATTTCCAATGGATTTCATGTATCTGATAAGAGTTGAATTAGTTCATTTGCGTTTCAATGAAACGTGGCATCTGTTCAGATTACATCAAGCAATGTGTGAAGTGATACGGAAACAACAACTTTTCAATAACTTTATCAGTTGGTCCAGCTATGTAAAAGGGTTTCAGTGAAAGACAAGTGAGACAAAGGTTTTGCGTAGTTATTTCTTTTTTCAATAATTCGCTCGAAGTTTGAACATCATTTTCTACAGTTATGCCGAAGACGAATTGTACACAAAACAAAAGTATTCTGACTACTCAGCTTTAACTTACCAGGTCTGTTGATAGAATTAATTATTCGTGTTATGTTAAGTCCATGTAAGTGTTGTGTAAGTCAAAATTATTGCGTAAGTACAAAATCAATGAATTGTTCAATAAAGTCTATAAAGGAAAAATAAGGTTTTTAAGGCAAATCATGGTAAGGACTTTACAGTGTCTACGCTAAAGCAATCTTGGAACCTCAAACACTTTTAAGAAACTTATTATAAAATTTCTACAGACTAAAATTGTGCTTAAAATTATTCAATTATTTAAAGTAATTAACCGCAGCTACAAGTTTTCAACGTAGC
Source organism: Mercenaria mercenaria (assembly GCF_021730395.1). NCBI lineage: Eukaryota > Metazoa > Mollusca > Bivalvia > Venerida > Veneridae > Mercenaria > Mercenaria mercenaria. Next base: position 62,223,813 of record NC_069374.1, read on the forward strand.
AAATACCCCTGAAACTCTTAATTGTCCCTATACATATTGGCCCCGGTCACCCCGTGCACATATTCGATGATGATTGCGTGTTAAGACCACTGTACTCGATTCTTAATTATTACATCAATATGTTTCAAAAATCCATTACGGAAAATTGCTAAATTATCAGTTATAACTGTTGCATTTTTTATGTTTTCCTGAAAAGATATATACGTACATTTACATGATACAAACTTCCCATTGCTGTATGCTTGTTTTTGCCAGATAACTAAACCAAAAGTTATGAAAATAGAGAAGGGTTATGAAACAGTTTGAAGTTCTATTGAATTTGATGTCGGGCCATCAATCATTGACACATTGTATTGACTAACTGTGATTTGATACACTACACATTTGTACTGAACAAAAAGAGACATTAACTAGCAGTGCGTTTGTGTGTAAGTTTGACAAAAAGGTCGATCCCAGAATATATCATCTATCTTATGTACATTAACTTTATTTTCATTATTTATTTAATTATTTGTTTGATATATATTGGGTCCGTAGGGATCACTGAACCCATTCAGTCATCCTGTTTACTAACTTTCCGCTTAAGCCCGTTCAAGTTGGGTGTTGCTCGTTTGATTACCTTTCAAGAAAATACTCAATCTAACGGGTTTATATTATTTTGCTTGCCTGCAATCAATGTTTCCAAAAGATCTTATTGTTCATTTTATCAACTGACAATTCATATTGTGTTAATAAATAATTATACAGTTTTGATGTGGTCGGACTCGTTTCATAGAACGTATCAATGATATTTATAACGCTTTTTAAAGCTTATTTTCAGACATTGTTATGACGTGAAAATCAATGCGTTAAAGATCGTATAGCGTATTTATGATCTATCAGCACATTGCCAAAAGTCAATTAACTTCCAGCAACATTAACCAAATTCATTGTGAAAGCGCAAAACAAATATAATATACACAATACAATAATCAAAAGTTTTCAAAATATAGTTTTATGAGTCGTGAATGTTAAGGAAAGAACATTCACGACAGTTTGTTTGATGTTATGTTCAATTTATGTTTGAGTAGTTAGTTTGACCAGGCAGAAAAATTAACAAATAAGATCGAAACAAGACACAAAAAAACACGAAATGTTCAGGATAGTGTTCGCAATTGTCACGTTATTGTTCTAAATTTTCTGTTAGTGTTCTTCATTGAGTCTTAACAATTTTTTAGAATTTTATTTTATGTTTAAAACAGCAAATGCGGAGAAAAGACTGTCTAGTAAAAGCATATATGTTATTATATTGGCTACTAGAAAGCAAAACATATTATAAGACGAAATTAACGTTTGTCCTGCGAACACATCTCTCGCATGACTGTCTGCCTGCTTGTTCATTTTTGTTAGAATAAAATGAATCAAATGTCAGGCATTTCGTAATCTCTGACAAACTGAATTCTAACACGCATCAAGTTGTTACAAATGTACGTAAATCACGGTTCATTTGGGAGTTCCTAAAGGAAAGCTAATTCTTAGTTCAACGCTTTCTTACTACAATGTTCCGGCTTCTAGACAATCTTGCAGTAATTGTCCAGGAAATGGTACACGTATGAATATTGTTTCTTATTGTATTCTATTCCGTGTGCGTTTTTCTTCTTCTGAAAACGGTAATACTGCTCACAAATAAACATTCATATCATCATGAACGGTTTACATAGTCAGTCCTTTGTCCCATGATTCGTTATTTATAACAAAAGATCTCCTTGTATCACTGTCGTACTTTGTTTCTTTTCCCAGTATGATGTTACTAGCATTTATATAGCAATGAACTGGTCACTTAGCATTGATTGCACTAAATTAATCTGAAAACAATCAAACGTAAGAACTTCTACAAACCGAAATGTGTTGTACAATTGTTAAACATATTAATCCTATTTATGTTCGTATCTAATGGGCTAACATACAAGCAATATGGTGAAACATTGCTTAAATTTATATCAATGTTCCTTTATCTTATTTGAAGTGACAAACTGGTCAATGGTACAGTCTTAATTTAACCCATGCGTTGTTTAGGACTAGTTTTCACGTGCGTGGTATATAAGTAAATTTTAATGATATAAACTATTGTGGTAAACTGATTATCAAATTCAGCAGTCCTTGTTAAAGCGTTTTCAGATATTTTGTCAGTTTATTTATTGCAAAGCAAATATAATTTTAAATATCTGATAATAAAATGTAATATGACTAAGCCTTTTGGAGAAAATACTACATTTTTATTTGTAATAAAATGTTACATTTATTGAGCAGGCGTTGTAATACATGACCGATAGGATTTGTAAAGGTGTAATTGAATTGATCTGTATATTTATGCTTAACTAAAGTTGAAAACGATTACTTGGAAGCATAAAACACTTCCAGCCAAAGCAATAGTGGACTGGATTAGAGCGAGTCAGTAGAATAGATCTCTGATCTCACAGTACCACATAGTCACTGAAATTTATGCCGGAATCATCCAGACAGGTAACTTGTAAAGAGGGGACAAACTTCGAATGTTTGAACAGAAAATGAATTAAGTATCGAAAATTTGGAAAAAAACATAATTTAAAAAAAACAAATTACAAAAAGACAAAGTAGTAGCAAGTGCGACGTTGAATTCGAATTCCCTAGTGAAAAGACCTGAATCGATTTCATTAGATACAGATTTCTTCGTTTGTTAAAATTAGTAATTAATGTACCAGTTTGTTTCCTGTACAATTTTAATTTTTCATGATGCCGTATCAAATAAGACACGATGTAAAGAACCGATAAGGAAATAATTTCAGCATCATCAGGTGTGTAAAATTTGCTTTGCTTCTCTTCTGACTGATTTCTTTCTTTTTGTTTATTGTAGTTAACATTTATTTTTCACTGTAACAAACACAAAAGGTATAGAGGATAATTGTTGGTTTCGGTGTAATATCACGTTATAATTTCACCGAGTGGGCACCAAAAGTGATATTTTCACGAGTGGCGCAGCCACGAGTGAAAATAACAACTTTTGGTGTTCACGAGTGAAATTACCGTGATATTACATCGATACCAACAATTTTTCTGTTTATTTTATGTCTAAAACTCTACTTTTGTTGTGTTTATTTCAATAAAATGTCGAAATTTGCGGGAAACTTTATCAGGAAGCACCGCAAAGATGACGTCATTTTAACGACGTCATCGTCATATTGTTTCCGGCTTCCAGTACGCTCGGTAAACTTTTTGACGTTAATCCGGGTATCAGATTTGATAATTTTCACTGAGTGGCCAGTGAGTTTATCAGGATATAATTCACCGTTATATTTCGATAAACCACCGAAAAACATAAAATAAAACGGTAGCTTTCCCGGCAGCACAGTGCACCCAAAACACATCCATACAGCCATGTCACGCAAAGTAGGCTCTAAGGAAACAGAAACTTTAACGGAAAAATGTAGCAGATGGGTTGCTTCAAAAATCTAATAATAAGTAAATTTTAATTATATACAAAATACAAAACTGTGTAAGGGGTGCATAAAAGGGTGGGGCCTTTGAATACTTCTATTTGCGACCATTTGTGCTGTGCTGTACTACAAACGTTTCTAAATTTCCCAATGATAAGGATCTTCTAATCAGTTCCGATAAATATGCCAAGGAACTATGAACGTCATAGAGAAATGTGCGTAGATATTGATATTCATTTTGTTTGATAGCGAGATACGTATTCATGAATTGAAATAATTCGCATGTTTTAGAGAGCAGAAAAATAGAGATTCAAAGTAAACGGTAATATATAGAGACGTTGAGATTACTTACTTGCACGCGTAAATGTGAGATGTCCCAGATGATTTAAAAGAAACTTAATGAGATGTCAAACTCGGAACAATTATATTTACAAATATTTACTTACACCTTCAACCGTACCCTTAAAAGCAAAGTTACAGGTATGGAACGTTCTACTAAAGTTATCTGACAGTTGTAGCAGACGTTTTTTGTGTGTTTTGTATAGGTGTTGGGATACCGGATGCGTACACCTACGCGTACACGTATGATAGTATGACCTCTTTATTAACAAACATTTACGTACTTGAGGCACTGATAGGTATCTAAAACAACACCAATCACGGAAAACAAAACATAATAGTATCTAAAGTACACAATAAAAATGATCAAGGAAGACAAGTGTTTTCAAGTTGTTTAATTTGTTCTAAAAGCCTGCATATTGTAAGTAGCCTTTAGTGAATGATTTCTAGATATGAACTTTTAATGCATGTGAACCATACAATGCACTCAAGTACATGATAGCAACCTTTTCTTGAACAGGTCTGTTCGTGAGACATAATGAATTGTCGCACACTAGCACCCTTTTCAGAGGGACATTATTACAAATGTCTAATAAATTGACATGTGATGAAAGGAGATGAAACACCAAGAAGTCCGAGTAGAGAGAGACTACTTTGTCCTGTTAGTGTTATAAATCATAAACACATCGATCACTTATAGTCGTACAGGGATGAACAAATGCTTAAATTATCCATGGTATCGAGCGATCAAAACGAGGAATGTGTAAGGAAAGCTGATCATAACAATTTTTTTCTTAATAAAATTACCATGAAACACCGATGACTCGAGAATCAGGGTAAATCGAGTAATTAATTACAGGATCATTAATGACTCGATTTACCCTGAGTCCCGAGTCATCGATGTTTCTCTGTAATTTTGTTAAAGCAAATTTGTTATGATCAGTGCTTAAGCTTAAATGTATCAATATATTATACAAATTCAGATTTGTTTTTTATTTACATGGTTACATGATAGATATGGATCACAACTTAAACAACATCAGTTACACAAGTGTCATAAACAAATTTAATGTTCTTGTCTTTGTAATAATTGTTTTATCTAATCTAATCAACTGTATTCTTAGTAGGCACATGCGGACAGTTTATAACGTTCGTAACGAAAATAGTTAATGTTTCTGCCAGGATATTGTGTTCTCAGACAAGATTTTGATCTAATTCTAGCTGTATCGTGATCAGATATAAATCTCCTAGTGTTTGTGTTAACTAATGTTCTTCCGTTTGAGAAAAGTACATATGACTACACATCTGTGGGACAAAATCTGTCGTGTTCAATTGTTGATAAATGAATGCCGAGGAAAAAAGAGGATAATTATATTATTTTTTTAGACTAAGTGTAAGATTGAAATATATTTTACGATTGAAAAACATATGCAACATTTTCAGGAGTGACATAGCAATGAATAAAATTGTAAAATATGGTGTTGATGAGTGAAATATATTTTGATCTTACATGTTAAACGAAGATCATTTGTTGTTTGCCATTGGCTACAAGTTTTGTTCTCCAATGAATTGCTATTCATTTAAAATGTTGATCTATGACTGAATATGGTGCTGTAGATAGCAGGTGGCAAATGACTTTTGGAAATAGACATTCAAGTGATTAATTTGGTACTTTTAATACCATTTGTTGATTTAATAACAAGCCTCGTCTCCATGTAAAGTGTAACCTAAAGCTCTTATGAGAAGCTACGCTGCACGTACGCACTTAATATTTTACAAAGATATGTTCAAAGTTATTCTTAAATTTACAATAACTTGATCAATATGGTCATGCAAGGACGCAAAATAGGGTAACGTTATTTATTTTGTCCTCTCTGAACTGCTGTCTGACTATTGCAACATTGGAATTATTGATGTTATGTGATAACACGAACAGTCAGAGTGTTTTCGTAATTACCTGTCACTCTTACTACATATTTTGTTGTACATGTAGCTGACACAGCATCGGTATTTAATAAATGTTTAAAATAAAATAAAAGTGTCCACTGTTATAATTATTTCTTTAAATTGTATCAAAATTTGCCGAAGTACATTTCTTGTTTTAATGTCAGTATAAATAGTACTTCTGTTATCTTACATTGCCGTCAAGATCTAACTCAATTCCAGCTTTATCATGTTGAGATATATATATATAAGTTAAGTGTTTCTATTTTTCATTTTTTCTTATTTCAATATACATTGCCTGCTGATGAATGAAGGTAAGACAAGATGATTCCAATGCTTAAGGTCTACTTGAAATGCATTTAGAAATGCCTTTTACTGAGATTTTTTTCTATGAAAATTGATTTTATATGATGATGAATGTGATCAAATTCTATCAGAATAATTCATTAACATGATTTTTTTAAAAATCGGATCAATTAAGGGTGTATGTTTTAAATTTAAACAGCTTATCTTTAAAATCTTCCGATCATTTCAAAATGCTGGTTTTATACTGCGTAATAACCGCATTATGATATTATATTTCACCACTTTTTATTGACCGTATATACCGTACTGACGGAAATTAACCTTATCTGCTACTTTTTTGCTTGGTTGCCTTCTATGCTTCTTAAAGATCTTCTTTCCTCTTAACATTTTATTATGTATAACACATTTTGAGATTTTTTGAACACAGTTAAAGTATTTTTCTTCATCTGATAATAAGTTCTCAAATGTTAATCAAATATCGCAACCTTGAATTTTACCTAATTCAGCTTGTAAAATATTAATCTGATTAAGATTCCTAACATGAGTCGTCCGGTCGCCCCCACTTAAGAACTGGCCTCTTTGGCGTAGACGTTATGATTGCTGATTTCGATCACTTGCTTCTCGCCTATGTAGCTTCAAAACCACCAGACTTTGATTGTAAAATTCTTGATGTGATGGAGCCGTCCAGATGGCGTAGGTTGTCCGTGAGTCTTCCAAAATGTCCTCTTATGCCTGAAACAAAGCAAAGTGGGAAACATAGGATATATCTCCTTCTTCAATCAAAAGGTGGGAATGTCGTCATGTGAGTTTATCCTAACGGCAAAGGCCAATTACGATAAAGAACATCTTCAACAATTTTTAAGATGTATACTTTAAGTGAGAAATGTTGAAATATCTTTTGGACTGAGGCGGTGATTTTGTTGATACTTTAAAAGAGACATCAAGCAATAATAAATGACATTAAATACAAATTGTCTGCTACGGAGATCATAATTCATTTTTTTTTAATTTCAAAAGAAATATTTGTAAACTGATCACAATGGATTATAACAAAGTTTGAGCAATAGACGGGAAACAAACATTACTTGAACATATAAATCTCAAAACGTATTATTTGTTTCATTATCTTGAGTATCATGGCTACTGCTTTTTGGAAAATAACAACCTTTAGTAGACGGTATTCTTTGCGTATTTAAAAGGTTTGAAATACACCCACAGATGGTACTATCCAATAATGATATATTCAATCCGTCTGGGCAAAATCACAAACACGTTTTATTGATAGAATATGGTTAGAATATAATTGCTTTCTAATAAAATACAGATCATATTCAGGTCACGAAACACAATTTGACATCGAAACATTTCAAATTGTTGGAAACAAGAATATTTTAATGTTGCTTATCGTCCACAGGAAAGAATATAAGGTTAGAATCAGTAAAAATTTGAATGTTTTACACAATTTTCTGTGGTCTGTTTGTGCTTTATTATTACATGTACAGTCATGCGTGTTTATATACACATGTGCACATATACAAAGCCAGTGTTGACACTTATCTGCAACTAACTTTAAATTGTGTCTTTTCCTGTCTAGCTGCATCGCGTAGAACAAAAATAAAAAATAACAAAGTCAAAATAAAGTAATAATAAAATCCTCTGAACGAGTATCAACTTACCACTGAAAAATAAACTCTGTTACGTAGCCAAAGAGACAGTTGTACCATTAAAGTGCAATCACCGACATTAAGTTCCGCCTTAGAAGTGCAATTACTTTAGTCGCATGCATTCAATTGATAGGAAACAAACACTTAACGTTATTTATTGTTTCGACGAAAAGCAAATTTATTGTTTCAACGAAAAACAATAACAGGAACAAACAACACACTTAAAAGCTAAACAGATCATCAAGGCTGTGACATGACATTTATCAATCAGTATTTCTGTACTTTTCATGTAGTCATCGGAAAATGTAACATAAAGAGAAACGAGAGAAACTATTCATGTAACTGTCATCTCGCTCAGTATCTATGTAAAATATGACCATTTGCAGCAGAATAAAGTATATACGCATCTTATCTGACTTTCAATATAACAAATATAACACAAAAATCCAACAGGAGAGAAAAATACATTTTTTTATCATTTATCTGAGAAACTACTTTTATCTTTATTCAGCGTAATTTGGTTAATAATAGTTTAATTTTTGTTTTCCTACATAAACTAGTTACTTATACAGTCAATGATTTAAAGACAAACAAGAGCTGTCTGTTGACAACTTTCTCGACTGTTCGAAGAACTGATGGAAGTATGGGGTCAAACTATTACCAGGGATTGTCAAACAGGCCATAAGTGAGCTAAAGTCCTGGTCCTAGTTTTGTAATTTTGTCTCTTGCCTAAAACTGGGCATAGTGTTGGTACACAAGTGTTGAAAGTTTCAAAGCTTTATCTCGAAAAGCTTTTCAAAATGTCGGCTGGCGGAGCCGTCCAGATGGCGTACGTAGGTGGTTCTTGTGTCTTTCGAAATGCCCACCTATGTCTGAAACAAAGCAAAGTGGAAAACATAGGATCTATCTCTTTCCACAATCAAAAACTAGGAATGTCGTCATGTATTTATGTAAAATATGACCATTTGCAACAGAATAAAGTATATACGCATCTTATCTGACTTTCAATATAACACAAAAATCCAACAGGAGAGAAAAAAACGTTTATTTATCATTTATCTGAGAAACTACTTTTATCTTTATTCAGCGTAATTTGGTTAATAGTAGTTTAATTTTTGGTTAATACATTGTAATAGTTTAATTTTTGTTTTCTTTCCTACATAAACTAGTTTCTTTTACAGTCAAAGAACTGGTGGAAGTATGGTGTCAAACTATTACCAGGGATTGTCAAAAAGGGCCATAACTGAGCTAAAGTCTTGGTCCTAGTTTTGTAATTTTGCCTACATATGAAGACTATGACCGTAAACAATGTCAAAGTTTCAAAGTCATATGGCAAACAGGTTAGGCAAAATATGGACTGGTATGAAAAAGTTAACTTTTTTCCAACTTCAAAAGGGGCCATAATTCAGCTAAAGTAGTTGACAGAGTTCTATACTCTTTCATACAAATATAGATCATGATGATAAGCAAGCGTTCATAATTTCAAAGCCAAATAGTTTTGACAAAACGTTGACTTGTACGAAAACGGAACCAATTTCCAAGCCCCAAAGCTATAATTCAGCCAAAATAGTTGACAGAGTTATGTACTCTTGCCGCCTACAGATGGAGATCATGATGATAACCAAGTGCTCAAAGTTTCAAGCCATATTTCAAACAGTTTACACAAAATGTGAACTAGAACGAAAAACATAACCAAGATTTGTAAGTTAAAAGGGGTCATAACTCATACAAAATCCTTGATGGAGGTATGTTCTCTTGCCTAAAACTGGGCATAGTGATGGTTCACACAAGTTAAAAGTTTCAAAGCTATATCTCAAAAAGCTTTGTCAAAATGTCGGCCGGTACGAAAAACTAAACCAAGTTGTGACGCCGACGCTGACGCCGTGATGAGTAGGATAGCTCTACTTATTTTTCGAATAGTCGGAATAAAAACGCGTGCAATAGATCAATAATTCCACATCTATTTACATTTATTGCAACAAATTTGCTAGTCTAGACAAAAGATTTTTCAATTATACCATTAACAAAAAATGAATTTAACATCATGCATGTTCACGATGATATTTTCGTGTTAAGTCTGTTGTCCTAAAAATCTTGATTACAGCATTGATAAGTTTCAGACACGTCATTTTGGAATATTGCTAAGTATTCAATATAACCATTGTACTTTTAATGTTTTCCAGAGAGTTATGTATTATTTATTTCAAGGTGATAAAAAATATTGTCACGAAGCATTGTGATATAATCAATATTATAAGAAATCTTAAGCAAGGCAGCTGTACAACGTGTTTTTATATTTTCTTTTCCTTTGCTATCATTTTGTTATCTGCTGTAATAGAGTTCCACATGGAGTGGGAGTCCTGGGGTGCGCATTTCATTACCTCTCCTGAACATACCCAATCAAACCGAGTTTGCCGATTTGTTACTTGGTTGTGTTCTGAGCTTCCAAAGAAATTCTACAGATTTTATTCGAATAAAGAGACAAGATGCCGCGCAACTGCCTTTGATGATTGCCAGTCAATTGTGTTCTAACTAATTGAAATACGAATATGCTTTCCTTCTTTATCGTAGAAAAATAGATTTGAACAAGCGCTGCATTTGTTTGTAAGTTTTGACATGAATAACTCCAAGGTATTGTACAGGAATGCCCCAGTATTGATACAAATATTGAGGTCTTATTTTGTTATATTGTCTAGTCGGTATGGATCATTGAGACCATGATAGCTACACGTATAATAAAACTCCACTTAAGCCAGGGACAGATATTTTTTTTTTTTAATTAAAACGATTACGGAAGGAGAGAAAACTGAGCAAAATAACAAACCTTTTTGATTTCCTGCATTGTGGTTGAGGTTGACTGTAATGCAGTAGCAAATCAAAAGTTAAAATTCTAGGCAATGTCTATATTCATAGAGGTTTGATGACTAATTAACATGCGATGTTTTAACAAAATATGTACGCTTAATCCTATTATATATATAGCAAAAAATCATATGATACAATAGCGTGCAAACTAATAGTATTCTCATGCGTATTTTATGGCTAGAAACCTCTTTATAGCTTTACGTGCATTGCCATTACATTCCGTCAGGGCATGTAAACAACTTACATATACAGACAAGAAAGCTATAAATATATCATATTTTATATAGTTTTACCTAAGTACTTGTAGTTTATGGGATAACTTTTGCACGCATGAAACACAAAGTTTATGGGAAAAATCCAGTGATGACATACACTGGTTAAACACGATAGGAAAAGCGTAAACCGATATGAACTGTTAAAGCGTTAGCTACACTGTAAAAAATATTTCATACATAAAGATCTGCATTTACTGTATACCCCCATATAAATCTTATAAGTTAAAACATAGTAATGACGTCATTCCTTTTTACTCGCAGTACTGTATGTTTAATATTGGACTGCTTTCAATGGGACTCGGTACTGTATTTTCCACGTGGATTCCAATATTTGTTTAATATTGAACTGTTTATTTGATATTGGACTGCACGAGGAAAACTATTAATATACACATTCGATTTACTCGTGTAGTCCAATATTTAGCAACAGCATGGATTTCTTACAAATACATTTCTGTAACCCACTGAAAGCCGGCCAATATAACACAGTACTGATAATAAAAAAGAAAATTAATATAAAAACAAAGTTTAATATATGGATGCCTATTCAATATGTAAGTAATCGCCAAATATTTAAAATAACATAATACAATATTTTGCATGCGTCGACATAGTCTTACTTCCTAAATGACATCTTCCTAGAGCAGCAACTTCCCTGGAAAAAATATTGTTTAGGTTTCTAGTTTTAAAGCTTAATATGCAAGAATTTGATCCCTCTCTTCATAAAATCAGTTTTATAAGACCAATAATGATAGTTCTGAGAGGCTGTACTGTAGTAAATTTCTGGATTTCGCGACGAGCGGAGCCTATCAGTCAAACAGTCCCAAGTCCTTTCTATTGAATAAAGCTTGCATTAACTGCCTATTTGAAAAGAAAACAAGAGTGCCAGACTGTCACAAAATACGCCTGTCATCGAACTTGGCCCAATTCAAGAGCCATAATCAAAGAGTGCCTGGGGCGATTTGGGTGTTTGTCGAACTTCGTCGAAATATTATGCCCACAAACATTGTCAGCAAGTTTGGTGAAGATTGGATGAAAACTGTTTGACTTAGAGAGCGGACAAGGCTAAATTCGGAGTTTTTTTAGTTATTCAAGGGCCATAATCCAAGAGTGCCTGAGGCGATTGAGGTGACTATCGAATTTGGCCGAGATATTATGCCCACAAACATTGTCAGCATGTTTGGTGAAGATCGGATGAAATTTGTTCGACTAAGAGAGCGGACATGCTTTGGACGCTGACCGCCCGCCGCCTCGGGCGTATAAGGAAACATCTGCAAATAAGGTATCCCAGTTTTAAACACATGCACTTACATGAACCTTAGTTTGTCGCAATGTTTTTGAATTTTGTACTCGTATATTCTATTTCATTTTATGCTTTCGGATGAAATACTGAAATATAAGTAGCAACAACCATTTTTTATTTTGTTTATTTTGATCACTAGATAAAATTTCCAATCTGTGTGCATTTTTGTCTTAAAAATCATACAACATTTGAAATACTCTCTATGCAACACAATAAGCTTGGTTTGAAAAGCGAATATGAGCTTTTCAATATTTTTTGTGGACACATTTTTGGGAAATCTTGACTTAAGGGTTTGCAAGATTTTTTTTTCAGGTGGTTATTGCTAATATAAGTGAAAAATACATTTAATAAATTCAAATTGAATGATTACTTTAATTATTAAAATATATTTTACAGTACTCTAGTTGGGACTACTTTTAAATATATTTCCCCTTAGGGTGCCTCAGACACTGTCACCCATTGCGATAATAACATAAAGTAGCAATAATTACAGTCCAGTATTTTACATATTGGATCATTTGAGGCTTATATCCTATACATATCGACCGAAAAGGAATATATTTTCAACTTCGTGACTTGTTCACATGTTTTCAATAATATGATAGTCTAAAATTAATTTGACCAGTCCCCTTAATATTGTTTAAAATGATTGAAGATAACTGCAAGTTGTATCAACAACACGAAGAAAAGTAAAAAAGGTGATCAGTAATAGCACTGTGTTATTAGAAACTCAATTGCCAGCAATTATCTTCAAGAAACATTAATCTTCTCCTAAGATATCTGACGTTTTCATCTTACGGTTGTAGAATTTAATTCAATCTGGTCCATTCTTTTTTCGTCCTTTATTGAAACGAATAAATGATATACATTACTAGCAAAATAAAATCACTAAACCTCAGGGGATTTTTATTTGAAACGGGTTACCATCTACTTTTGGACATGAACACCCTCCAACTAAATACTCACACTTCATGTTCTGTTTATTATCCAGAATAGTGTTTACTACTAGTTTATAGTTTATTGTCTATTTGTTTTCTGTTTGTGTAACAAAAGCACTTATCAAACTGCAATACAATTAATAGTCGCAATAACATGAATTCCCAATAAATGAGGTGTGTCTCTAAATTGCTAGACATCCTTGCGGTTCTGATCATACGATTTTAACCATCCTGTAGACGTTCGAAAATATAAGCAAAGTACTAAGGGAATGTGCTGTTTATAGGACAATATGTATGCAATTGTGGAGGAAAAAAGGTCTTATTCAATATGAACGTATATTTCCCTATGAGTCAAGGATGATAGACTGTCGATAGAGGCACAAACTAAGTGTTACTTATTTTCATAATACTAAGTTTATAGCATTCATCAAAGTACTGACGTAGAGAACAATTATACAAACTGAAAGAATAGCTCTAAGACGATGGACCAATAATAGAATCGTCTAAAGGTAATAGCCAAGAACTGTACAAGAAAACTCTAGACATTGCATGGTTTAAGAAATGCAAAGTGAAATGCGTACTTTAAAACATTTGTCATGCTAATACAATACAATTAATACGTAATAATAAAGGTAAAACGATAGACATTACAGCTATGCCTAAAATGCTTATGAGCTTATAATTGCATGTGTGTTGAAATACTAGATATACTGAAAACATTCCAGATTAGAAAGAACGTAACTTTGAAAAATAAACGCGGTGGCTTTTTAAGCAATCGGAATATATAACACACCTCAAGCACTTTAGCACCAGTTAATATTAAACTGTAACATTGGACTGGCTAAAAAATCACAAAGGATATATAAAACTAAACGACAATACTATTATCAAGAACAATTATAACTTCAAAGTAAATCTGATATCCGCTCATCATACAGGTAATGAATAGGTCTTCATTTATGTCTATAGCATTTAGAATCCTGTACCAAATGTTAAAGTAGGAAATGCTCATTTTGACAGTTCATCTTACGTACAAAACATGCATCGTCATCACCTAACAATGTTTTGTGTAATGTTTGAATGATTATATCCTGAAGATTTTTTTTTTCTTAAATTTGCAAAGGAGATATTGAAACCATGATGTTCCGCGTGATGCGTTACCACATTCATTAACTTTTCTTATTCGAATACACAGTTATATGATAATACATACCGTTTATCCATCAGTATAGTCACATTGTTTCACTATGAGCAAGGTAATCACAAGTTTCAATTATGAAAAACCGGTTGTGACATTACGAACCTTATTATAACATAGCAATAATTGTTATGGTCAAGGAAATAAAGACTTGTAAAAAGTGCATGTAATTGAAATAATGCACGTGCTATGAAAGCTGTCATAATGGCAACATTACTTTAATCCTGTTGAAAGCTTTGATCTGATAAATAATAAAATCTGTAAAAAATTCTTTAAAAGAAAAGATAAAAACCAAGCAACATAATAGCAGATTCGGTATAATAGTCTGTTCATGAAATTTTATGAAATAAGCAACACTCCTTCTGGTTTTATACTAAGTCTGAATTCCAAAAATGAAGAAATAATGAATAGCTATAGGGAATTAATCAAACTTTGATCAGCTAATGGGACTGTTCGAAACATTAACAACTGTCCATTTACACTTAGTGTGCAATCATGATAGATTTAATATAAAAGAACCCTGACACTGTTGTTTAGATAGTGGAGTTTTTACCAACATTTATCAAATGCAAATGTACAATCAGAAATAATTACACTTCAAAACTAATATAAATGTAATACAATGAAGAAACATGAATTCCTTTGCTAAAAATGACATTAAGGAGAGGAGATGTATATCACATTACAACATTTTAGTGGCTAAACTATCCAAAGTTTCTTTTGTACTATATGTTGTGAAAGTGTATTAATCGACAAGATTTTGGGGAGGGACTTAAGATAAAACAAAAACTGGCCATACAGCTTGCAAGTACAAAAAGGTATAGGCAAAAAAAATGGAACAAAACGTCCTTCCTATTATCAGTATATGAACATATTAAGTTTACACTTTCACATGCAGAATGTCTTGCTTGATGAAACCGTTTGACGGTCTTCAGAAAGATTGTACACTCCTATAAGTACAGTGACAGAGGGGTATACTTTCTTAATCGAAATTTCGATCAAACTAATAGAGGTTATACCACTTTTATGAACAAATTAAAAGCATATTAAAATGATTCAATGATATCGTTCTGTATCGTTTGAAACCGGCTATAGATATTTTTAAAAATGTAAAAGTTGAGAAGATAACGGCGTTATAATCCTTTGTCTCTTTTGTAGATATAATGCTTAGTTAAAAACGTTAACTATGTCTTACTAAGACGACATGGATACACGGTATTTATTTTTTATTATTAAAGAGATGTAATAATGCTAGGATATGATTACACTTGTAGATTGCTATTAAATATAATTTATCAATTTTCTTGATAGGTTACTAATTTTAGTGGACATTACATGTTAGTTTGTGATAGGTCGATATGTTATATATTTTCGTGATTTCACATATGTAGTCGTACAGATAACTGTAGTAAAATACAATTTGGTAAGCAACCTCTTTTCGTTTCGTTAATTTGACTTAGAAAAGTAGGAAAGACAAATCATTATTCTTTTCCTCGGAAACAGAAGCGCATGTGTGGGAGTAATTGGTGCCGTTTAAAATGTGTCAAAACTATCACATATATCACCACAAGAAAACGCAACATTCTTGTTCTGTCTCCATGTAAATTTGTTTCTAAATATGAAGAAACGGTGCCTCGTAATCGATTCCGTGTTGGCTACCTCATTAGAGTATTGTATCTGAATTCTACATCCTATACTACTACTGCTGGTAAGATGATGTGTGTCATATTTTGTAAATTTAAAGTGTAATGATATTTCAGTTCAATGTTATTCACAAAACGCATTGCTTTTTTCCAAAAAAAAAAAAAATATTATTTATTTGATTTCCCGGTGTGGCAGTTGGGTTTGCATAATAGTTTTAATTCTAAGCCGTCAACGTTGTACTTGGACTGCCCACCATTTCACGTAAATGGTTTATTATGAGAGCTGTCGGTACTTAGAAAGGTTACAATTAAGAATAATACTCGAGCAAGAATGAGCAGATCAATGATGTAAGAACGTTTGTTATCACTATTATTATTACTATTTAATTGTTATTATTACTATTATCATTCGTAGTAGTAGTAGTAGTAGTAGTAGTAGTAGTAGTAGTAGTAGTAGTGGTGGTGGTGGCGATGGTAGTAGTAGAAGTAAAAGTAGTAGTAGTGATAGCAGCAACAGCAGTAGTAGTGGTGGTAGTACACTACCATGTTCATGAGTACATAACAATCAACAAGTACAAATATTGGATTGGAATAGCTACCTTCCCAAAACCATACCCACACAGCAGTGTGTGTATGTGTAAAAAGTAAATTAAAAAGACAATAAGTACTACAGAAACACAATAAGTAACAAAGAACGCCTCCGCCTTGGGATGATTAGTAGCAGAAACATCATTAATGCACTTAAAGGCTGGAAGTTTAAAAGTAGTTCCAAAATTAAATTTGAAAATTAAAAGGAACGACTTTAAATCTTTGAGGTGATGTATTAATTAGCTTAACATAATAATAAAGATACTGATATCTATCCCATCATGATATGAGATGTCATTTAGATGTTTCATGGTATTTGAGCTCCATCTGCCAGATATTATGGTGTAGACAGCGGTCGCTAGGACTATGCGACATCCTTTGAAAAGCTTGTTCTGATACTCCAAAATTGTGCCTAATCCGGAGTAACGGTATCAATAGTGGTATCAACTGTAGACAAAATAAAGTAGATAGAGTAGCAAAATGTCTATTTTAAAGCTTATGATTCAAGAGATTATGCCCATTTTCGACAAGGAAACTATTAAAAACTATAACTTACACAGCATCTTTTCAATTTGCCGAAACTTCGCTTTTAATTATGTCTGGCTTTCTTGTTTCGCTGCGCAGTATGTAATTGTAGAATGCATATGTAAAGTGTCGTTATGTCTGTTTTTAACTATGATAGAGCAAAAAGCATTGAGCATTTTAAAGCTAAGACTTAAAATGTTGATACATTCAGGACCTGTACGGTGTCATCATAATATGTCAGTATTAAGACATTGCTCAACGTACATTAGTATTAAGACATTGCTCAACGTACATTGTAATTTATCTGGAAAGACAAGACTAATACCTTGTAGCCTTTATACTGGTAGCACATAAAATGATGAGCGTCTGTTATATTCCGTGTATTAAGTGTTAAGCAGTCAAAGTCATTCTTAAGTTCAGCTTGACAATAGATAGGTTTTGACGTAAGATAAGATGTAGACAGCCATGTAGGGACTTGCTATTTCGCAATCTGTGGAAAGCTAAGCATACGCGCCTATACATTATTTGACAGATTGAAAATACGTTAATCTACAACTATGAATTATGTATCAAAATCTAAATTCTAGGACGTTTTTATACGCACAAATGTCATCAGAAGTAATAGTTGCACACAGAAGCCCATTGCGGAAATTGACCGAAGGAATAATATTTTGAAATCAGCAAAAACAAAAAATACAAAATAAAAAAAAAAAAAAAAAAAAAAAAAACAAGTTCTCTCTTTTCATTGGCTGAATTCCCTGCGACTGAAAAAATATTTAGTAAAAATCTACTCTGTAGAACAAAATTTGTTTTAAACGTACAGAACTGGCTATAAAAGGTAGCTTCACTTGCAATTTTGTTTCATGTAATGTTATGACCAGTTAATTCAGTGGAAAATAGCATGAACCTCGTTAATTAGTTACAAATTACATGTAATATAATGATAAACGACAACCAACTATACGATTTCAAAGGACATTTGAAGTATTTCAATGCTGCCTGCAAATGGGAAACCTGGTTTTATGCCTATATCAATAAGATGTTTTTTGTAATTAACTATTTGATGGGAAATTAAGTACGCAGTATTCTGTATCAAAAGCTAATTAAGAAGTTAGCTATCTTATATGTTGTCTCTTATGAGAACTCAATAATGTACATTATGTAAGGAGAACATATTGTTTGTCATAAAAAGAAGAAGAAAGCATTTGTTGTTAGAATTGTCAAACTCAAAATATGTTTGCTTTATGTTTTTAAACTTATGTGTTGATAACAATGAACTATGTGGTAAGAGTGTTGCTGTTTGTCCACGGGTTCACTATCAAGTCATTCGTTTATTACATTTACTTTTAAATTGTCCCGTATTATTATTAACATTGTCCCTTTTGTCACTTTCCCCATATATATAAGAAATCAACGCAAATAACTTCAGACCTATCGTGCCATTCACAATCCTCAGCAACATAGTCATGTGTTAAAACTAGCAACAATAGCTCCTGTACGTACTGAGCAGATGATTAGTATTCGTCTGTCACAGTCAATCAATTATAAGTCGTGCCATTCCGACTGTCAAGTTCGCTATCTCTTTAAATATACGTCATGACATGATGTATTTCGCTGTTACAACATAAAATCACGAAAGACATAGCCCAATTATTGCTAAATATTATGCTAAATAATGGACACCACGGCAGCCACAATAAGGATGACTGAGAATAAGTTAAAGGAAGCTTATTTCATTTTTTTTTAATTTCTGCTTTGTTATATTGACCGTACACTTTCGCTTACTCCAAAATTATTTTTGTCCCTCACTAAAGATTCTTACCAAGAAGTGTAATTTCAGACTTCCGTTTCTGTATGGTACTTAAAGATGCACATAGATCCGGGAATGTACATGTGTATAATGTTATTTAACTTATATCGATTGTTCTTCTGTTTAGCTTTGTACAGAATATGAATAATAAACCTACTTAAAATATGAAGCCCTCTTTGAACTAGAAAATGCCTGTTTTTGTTAAAAACTAAGTATGCGTTTAACCTATTACTTGTTGAATTCAGTCGTATAAATTGTTAAAGAAAAGGCAACAGTACCTTTAAAGCACCAATCAAGAAACATTCTTACCGCTACGACCTGAGCAAGGTTTATCTTGTGAAAATACATAAATCTTTGTTTAATAATACATTGACGATATAAGGCTTGTTATTTTGCCAGAAATGTAAAATTTCCTACCTGTCATCAAAAGTTCAGTGTATTGTATTACCTGAATGTAAATACTTTATATTCCCGTTTGACGTTAGTTGTAGGAAAGAAAACAAAGCGGTTTTCTAATGGACCGTGCTGTATGAAAAACAATTCAGACTGAGAACACTCTAAAAGGAGGCTACCTACATTCGCATGATGATTGTTGCGTGATAAGTCCTCTATCCTAGAAATCTTGATTAAAGAACATTAACAGGTTTCTTTGATGTCGTTTAGGAAAATTGCTTAGTCTTCAATTATTACACTTGTACCATTATATGTTTTCCATAAAGACTGTTATGACATTGACATGATACTAACATGGCTTTAAGCTTTGAAGTATAACTAATTTCATCAGTAAAGCAACACAAACTCAAGAACATGAGACATGTCATGAAATAATAATGTAATGTTTACTGTGATTCTGATGATAAAGTCATTGTCACATTTTATTCACTAACTGTAATAAGATTGGTTACAGACGTCTGTTGAGTATGTTTAATATTGATTATCAGCAAAGTGCTTGTAATTTTACCATAAGTTCAGGCCAAGCCCAAATTAGAAAGATGATAAATGATGAAATTCATCAAATTAACGCTCTATAATAAAGATGTAATTGTAATGTGGTGCCTTAAAACCATATCATACAAATACCACTGGTAGGGAAATTATTATGACAGTTATCCAGACACGTTTTGATGTGACAGAATCATCTCACATCCGTGTTGTTCATATATTATTTTGTTTGTCCTTTCAATTAATTAAGGTCATTCAATACTATAATTACTCTCTGCTTAAGCCTATGCTGGAGATAAAATTTGTATGCCATTTTTTCTTAGCCTCTCATGATGCAAAAAAAGATATTCCAATAGATTTGAGTTTTATTATTCATACCAAGATTTATAATTGTTTTAGTCATTGTCAATTGATTGGTTCATCTTAGAAAATTGTCTTTTCTTTCGAGGCATTCCATATAAGACATGTGCAAAATTTCAAAATGAGTTCTTATTTAGATCTATATGTGAATATTAGTTACGACGGTTGTATGCAATGTAAGTACATGTGTTAACTACTATTCAGTTTCATTTGATCGTTTCATATATATAAAAACTGTAGAAATAAATTATGTTTACTGATATTTATATGAATGTTTCATTAAATATTTTTGAATGATCTTTCATTAGAAGACATTATATCGTTTTTTTTTTGTCATCCATTTTCACGAAATAACCTCGACATTCCTGTATCGTTCCTATATTTTGTATTTATTACTGGACGTATGGACACGTCTAAAATTGATATTTTTATATTTCATTTTTTTTTTCTTACAAAATTTAACATTAAGGATCTGGCTGTGGGTTTGTTGTGCTTCTTTCCGTTTTTTAAGTACTCCAAAAGACAAATAAAGTTATTACTGTGAGGTCGGTCGATTGTTCAACTAAACATTATTATTATATTATTGGCTTTACCAGTGGTATTTTGTTTCTATATCAAAGTTTACATTTGTTGTGTTTTAGCGTCACACCGAAACAACTGTTTTGCAATATATAGAATTACCTGATGTAATGAAAATCCATTTTAAGATTTTAGAAGGAAGTTCGGGGACTCAATGGCAGGATATTTGACCGTCCCGAACTTCAGATCACTTGGAGACATCGTTTTGGGCGTAGAATACTTCCATGTCAAGAAGCCATTCCCTTGCGTTAGGTTTGTTAATATTATCCAGGTGGTCGCCCATGTCAGTGTGGCTTTAACCTGTCCTTTCTACAATTAAAACGAAGTTTTCCTGGTAATGTTTTTTATCGAAGCGGTACAAAATTTCGTGTTGCCTCTATAATTCTTTAGGTCAGACTCATTTGCCTCTTACGTTGCCAGTATTATTTTTTTATATTTTCTGAAACATGTTTATTACCGTATCAAATGCAGACATACTTCACAAGAAAGAGAGACGCAGGGTTTGCAAATTCCAAATGAATGACACAAATTATTCGAACGACCTCCTAGATTCGTTACAGGATTTATGAATTTTACTTAATCGTAACCCATTAATTTTATTCTATTCTGATTATGTATAATGATAATTTGCTTTCACATAATCTAATGCTGATTTGTTATCAGGAGAGTAAGACAGGCGTTTAAGGTAAGCTTTGAACCAAGTCGATAAAGATGAAATCACTAACATAATAATTGTACTACTTATGCGTTCCAGAAAGTTTATATAATTATATTCACATGATACACACTCCGGTATAATACTTTTATCAGAAAAATAAACCGAGGTTCAGAAAAATGAGAAGGGCCATGAATCAATTTGACATGCTATTGACTTTGACGTTGGGCCATAAATCATTGTCACATTGTATTCACTTTGACTAACTGTGATTTGATGCGCTACACATTTATCATGAACAAAAAGAGACATAAACTAGCAGTGCGCTTGTGTGTAACTTTTACAAAGTGGTTCGATACAAATTTTATGACACAATATAGTTTTTGTGATAAACATTGGATCCGTTGGGAACACTGTCAATTCAGTCTTTCTGTATACTAGTATTCCGCTCCGTTCAATTTGGATGATGCACGTCTCATTACCTTTCATGAAAAATATCCAATCTAACCGAGTCACAGTTATTTTGCTTGTTTGCATTCTATGTTTCAAAACATTCTAAAAACATTCCGCGCCAAACAAAGCATTGTATTTAGTACTGATAGATTACGGGGTGATAAAACGATGCTGCTGTCTTTGTTGTAGGCCATAGGCAAATAGATCGGTGTTCACGAATGTTGGACAAAGAGGCGTGAAACTCACAGTGTGAAAGAAAAAACCAAAGTGGCTATTTAGACTACCAATTGGCAAAATTTAAACTTGAACTATAATGTCATACAGAAGTAAAATTAAGAACGTAAATAACGTCATTAGTAAAATATAAAAGAAAATGTATTAAACATAGTTACTTAGAAAGAATACATGTCAGGATTTGATATTTTATTCGTGTGTTTGAGAAAATTGCACTTTTTGTTTTTAAATGTTGAACTATAAAAGCATTAAAAAGTTAAGAATGTAAGTGTTTGCAAAATACACCTGGGATAACTGTTTTTTTTTTTTTTTTTTTTTTTTTTTTTTTTTTTTGGTCATTTGCATCATTAAACAATTTTATATGAAAGGTCCTCTTCTGAAATTTTGTCCTAAGATAAAATCGGTAGGTCTTAAACCGAAAATTTGTTATTTGCGCTGCGCGATTACAAAACGCGCAGATTGGTTAGTTCGCGAAACATTTGCGCAGCTACTGCCAATATTATTTAGCAAATTACGCAAACGACAATTATAGCAACACACTGAACAAAATACTTGGATACACTTACATTTCAAACAATATTGGCAGGGCGATCAATATGTACTTTAGAAATGTACATTCACATGTTTTAAAGTTTATGTATCAAAACTTCTTCTTTCTGGCGCATTTATCGAACTGAAAAGGAAAGGAATTTTCCAAGTGATGTCCGACAAAAATTGCTTTCTTTTTTGCTCTTTGATTTCTTTTCTGTCTAATGAAACTTATTTTTCTCGTTCGTGTTTTTAAACTTGATGCCAATATTATGGACATTCAAAATGAAACTTTGGAATTTTGCAAATCTAAAGGACAAAATCGTCATTTACGACATACATTTCACTGACAAAAAGCCGTCACAAATACTCCACGATAGATAAAGCTTATTTTTAGGCATTGATGCGGCGTCAGAGATCGTAAAGAGTATTCATGATTCATCAGCACATCGCCAAAAGTCAATTATTATCCATCAAAAATTTCCGAAATGTAGTTGTAAGAGTCGTGAATTTTAAGCAAAGAATGTAGTTGTTTGATGTTATGTTGAATGTATGTTTGATCTGGCAAATATTGTAGCTGCTACAAATACTATCGACGCCAGAGACAAAAGACGAAATGTTCAGAATAAGGCTCGACCGATTAGTAATGACGCTGATTTTTCTGTTATGGTTTTTCATTGAGTCTTTACATTCTTGTTTTTAGTTCACCTTCGAAACTGAAAAAGCGGAGAAAAAGCCCTCTAGGCAAAAGCATATATCTTTTATACAGGCCCATAACAAAGACGAAATAGATGTTTGTCCTGCGTGACTGTCTGCTTTTTCGTTTTCGTTAGCCTAAGATAAAATGAAACAGATGTCAGTCATTTCATAATCTCTGACAAACGAATTCTAACACGCATGGAGTTTTTACGTAAATCACGATTCATTTGGGAGTTCTTAAAGCAAAACTAATTCCTAGTTCAAGGCTTTCTTACTATTATTTTCAGGCTTCTGCACATATCTTACATTAATTGTCCAAGAACTGGAACACGTTCTGCCGATATGAATATATTTTTCTTATTGTATTGTGTACGTTGTGATTTTTT
Source organism: Mercenaria mercenaria (assembly GCF_021730395.1). Taxonomy (NCBI): domain Eukaryota; kingdom Metazoa; phylum Mollusca; class Bivalvia; order Venerida; family Veneridae; genus Mercenaria; species Mercenaria mercenaria. The sequence continues at coordinate 62,247,499 of NC_069374.1, forward strand.
TCTGAAAACGGCACAACCCCACACAAGAAGACATAATATGTTATAAAATATATGTTATATATGTTCATGTGAGTCCTTTCGTTGCCATTTCGGGAAATAACAGATCTCCTTGTATCAAAGTCGTATATTTTCTCGTTTCCAGCTATGATGTAAGCAGCATTTATATATCAATGAACTGTTCACTAAGCATTGATTGAACTAAATTAATCTGCAGTAATTCAACCGTAACGGATGTTTAAGTGTTGCTCCTCTTTTTGTCCATATCTAATCTATGTGTTAAAGGTATGCTTAGATTAACATCAAGACTCTCACATCCTGATAGAAGTGACATACTGGTCCAAAAATGGTCCAATCTTACATTTAACTCATGAATTGTGTAGGACGAGTTTTCACGATTGGCACTTTTACGTAAATTTCTATGATATGGAATTTTGCGGTAAAATGATTATTAATTAAACAGTCCTTTCTGAAGTGTTTTCATTGTTAGGATATATCTGTAGCAAGGATGATGTTTAATAACCTTATGCTAATCTGGAGGACAGTCCATTTCACAGTCTTAGGAAAGCGACGAAAGACGTTTTTGAAATAGAAAAAGATTATATAAACAATATCATATTACAATAAAGTTTACAACCATTTCTGTCCCCGTGTACTTACCCACCTCTCCTGTATTTATGTTTTATGTATATATATTTTTTTCAATTGGTATTTGTTTTCATTGCTGATGTTAACATACTTTTCCTTTCTTTTTTTCTTTTGCATGAATCCGAACACATGAAATACAATATTTGGAAGAATTCTCTGAGTGGAAATATTGATTTCAGTCTATGTATATAATTTTATTGTAACATTTTTTAATTTGAGACAATTTTCTAGTTACTCTTGAGATTGCATCATTTACACCCACAAAGGCAATTCAACAAATATAATGAGAAAATCAACATAATGGGTTTGCGACCAGCATGGATCCAGACCAGCCTGCGCTGGTAATACAAACCTATTGACGGGAAATAATAACATCATTTAATGTATACCTTGAAGTGATAACATAAATCTTTGTAAATCAGTCTAAGGAATGTGAAATTTAGCATTTTCAAAGACATAAAAATACTTGAAAATGTTTAGGAAGTTTATTCTTTCTCCTTCAAATAACCTAAAATTATTTTACATACTTTTAGGTGAATTGTTTTGAAAGTTGTATTCATATCAATGATTTAATTTCTGAAATTTATTTCGTAAAGAACGGCAACAATTGCCTCATGCAAGTACTTTCAAGAATAGCTTTCTAATAGTTTACTTCCTTTGCAATTACAATTTGATAGAAAAAAAGGTTATTGCTCCAGATAACGTTTGTTAGTTTATTTATAATTGCAAAAAACAAATAATTTGAACAATCCGATAAAAAAGTAGTATCACTCAAAATTTTGAGAAGATATTACATACATGTATTTACTTGTAACAAAATGTTACATTTATGGAGAAGGTGTTGTGATACATGACAAGTAGGACATGTAAAATATTGGTTTGGATTACCTATGCCTAATTGCCGTTGACAACAATTGAATTGTAAGAAGATTGCATGGAAGCATAATACACAACCAGCCAAAGCAATAGCAGAGTCTAGTCGGTATAGTTGACATCTGACCTCACACTACGACCTACTCACGGAAAGTTACTTTAGTGTAATTGAGGCAGGTAAACGTTTACAGAGAGGACAAACGTTCGATTGTTTTAACCACAAAAAATGATTTAGCTATCAAACATTTGAGAGAAACATTATTAACTATTTAAAACTGAAGAAAAAAAACAGGTAGTAACAAATATTGTATCGTTGAATACGAATTCTCAAGTGAAAAGAGCTGAATTGATTTCATCTGATATAAAACATTTTAATCTCTTGTGTTTTTAATTGTTTAGAAATTACAGTATCAATTTGTTTCCTTTTCAATTTTAAATTTTTAAGATGCCCGTATCAGTTAAGGCACGATGTCAGGAATTGATAAGGAAATAATTTCAGCATCATCAGCTGTTCATTTATCAATTTGGGAGTAACACGAACTTTTTATGCCTCTTTTTGGACTGATTTCATTTCTTTTAGCTCAACTATTCAAAGACTATTTAGAACTATTGAACCCATTCATTTTTTGGCGTCTGCGTCTGCATCGGCGTCGACTTTGGTGTCCCAATTTTGTTAACGATTGGATGTAAGCTGGCATCTCAGTAACCACTCCTTTGAAAGGATCGAAACTTCACATATTGACCGCTGTTTTAACTAACATTTACGTAATAACATCGAGTCGTATCCGAGGCACATTCATGTTTTATTTCAGATGTCTTCTCCTTTTTGCTTACACAAAACGCAAGACTTCTTGAGACACACAACAAAAAAAATAAATTCAGCGAAATTTTAAGAATACAATTGACAAATTTCACGATTTGCATGTGCACAGCCAAGCACGAGATTTTCGCAAAAGTAAAAATTATTTAATCGATATTTGTGTAGACGTTCAGGTCAAAAAACGATGTTTAAAAGTCATAAAATAAAGAAAGATATCTACATTCTTCAAGTGTCTAGCTGGACGTTTTGCTCAGTATATAACATGCATTTCGTTGTTCGGATCTTGACAAAATGAGTAACTGACGTATACATATTCACCTTCCTTTTTAGAGAATCATTAACCAGTAACTGTTGATAATGATCTTGATTGAAAAGGTCAGGTTTCGACCACGGTATTGCAGAATATTACACGGTCTTCAATGATAGAAATTATTTGAGAATAAAAGTAATTATATTTATTTCATTACTGCCACAAATTATTGCGAACAAATAAGAAATATAAAGAAGCAAAACCACACGAGAATCATCGTTCGATCTTAAATAATCAGCTTTTTACACGTAATGACTACGGCCTAATGCACCTCTTTCACGAAATCAATATATAGGTGTTTTAGATGACAGGTCATATAAATAAACGCACTGCAGACAAGAAAAATTTATTTCACTCAATATTTCTTTATTACACAAAGTTTAACTTAGATGATACAAAACAACTAGCTTTGTAACCATAATGCCATGAAATTTCATAAAGAAGCATTTGTTAATTTCTTTTTAACAAAATTTTTCATTGACCTTCCATGCTGATAAAAGATCAGACAAGGATTGCTGCTTCCTTCACACCGATACCTACCTCTTTGATGCATAATTAGCTTACCTATGTTAGTTATTTTATTTGTTCATAAAAACATAAGAAAGGGGAAAAAAGGAAAACCTCTGAAACCATTTGTTGGATTTTAATGGTCTGAACATTTCTTAGTAATACATAGTCTCCTTTCAAATTTATTCGAATGGTTTCACATAGAGGCTTCAATAGTAACAATAAAATATCACATGACATTTTTAAAATAAATCACAATTTCTTTCTTGACCTATTACCATCTCCGATTCTTAAAAATGTCATTCGAACTCATTAGGTGACGTGTTGATGTAGTCGACCTCAAGTTTCGCTCTAAAATTCAAACGACGGTACTGGATAATATTTATCCAAAACATTATAAAGCAAAGGAATGAAGCACTGTCACGTCTATTTAAAGTACGTAGTAAAACTGATCAAGTAAGACAAGTGCTTTCATGTTGTTCAGTGTTTTCATACAACATGTATATTGTAAGCAGCGTCTAGAAATGAGTTTTTGGTGGCTGCTAGCTGCCACCAGTGTCAAAAAGAATACTCCGTTTGAAAAATCTTGTCAGTTCTTAAGACCATCCTAACAACACAATCAAAAATAGTTCCAAGCTTTCTAGGTAAACAATTATCTACACAACGTGCATAATTTGAAAAGCTACAATATATGCCTTAATACCATTTTTAATGTAAATTCGGCGACTAAAATCAATACAAACTGAGGTAAACGTTTTAATTAAAACAACAACGTGTATGAATACAAATATGCAAATTTATGGTCACTTGAATAAACGATGACCTCATGTCACCTGAACTGGAGCGATGTAGTACTGCCCCAGAGGTCACGTAGCTTATAACGTTGAAAAAGGTAGCTTATGTATATAGAAACCTAGCCTGGGAATCCAGACTGACAATTCAAAAATGTTTCCTAACCGCAGTGTCACATGTATAACTTCCGAAATTTAAGGTTTTTTTTTTTATAAAGAACAATGACTTCTGATAGCAATAACCGCGGCTAAAAATAGAAACGGAATTTCAACGGAACGTTTCCAAACATTTCCGGTCCATAGACAATACCAGTTTGTACTGCTGATAGCTTTTCCAGCAAGTTGTTATACTTTTCAAATATGTCAGAACAAACTTAAATTTCGTCATAGCTATCAAATTGTAAGATATTATATTAATGCAACCCTAGTGATCTAAGAATGTTACTGAATTTTCGACTGCATTGTCTCGTTTTCGTTTCAAGCACGCAAAAATATGACCGCATGTTGATTAGGCTATTTATAGAAAATCGATAATCAGCAGTGATATGGATTTCCTCAGGCGTTGATACTGCCAATTAACACTAATTAGCGCAAAATTAGTGAGATGATTTATGAACAGAACAGTACTTTATTGATGTTGTCGTTTTCCTCACAAATAATCAAAACTATTCGTTAAAGACTGAATCAGTGTGTATGTAAACAATGACTGGCAGTGAAAAAGGATTAATTTTTAAACCAAAGCCGAATATTAAAAAAATGCAAAAAAGTTCTTATAGTTTATATTAACAATTCCTCAGTTGTCACTTTCTTTGTAATATTTTAAACATTGATTAGCAGCAACCATCAGCGCTTTGAGCGCTTTGATTTATGCAAGGTGGTCGTTCTAAAAGAACCATAATACGAATATGTTATAACATATTCAATTTAAAAAGCTGTATGTGATACATTACACCCTAGCACCCTTTTCAGCCGAATGTTATTATACAGGTCTGTGAAATGGACATGTGATGAATGAAGATTATTAATCAATTAGTCCGTGTAGGGGGGAGGGGGGGGGGGGAGACTTCAGACTATATGAGCATTATATATTTCATACTTTGCTATATTGTTCTGAAGAAGTCGCAAGGATATTAATTTTACATGATTTTAAGAGGTCAAAACCAGAAATATATAAGGGAAATTCATGAATGGCTCGGGTAGATGGTTCTAGAGTCACCGATGTTTCACTGTAATTTTTTAATTGAACATTTGTAATAAGTTAAGCTTAAGCTTAAGTGCATTAACATAAATAAATTCAGATCTGTTTTTATATTTATATGGGAAGCAATAATACGATAGTCAACATAATAATATTTGTAACAGAACGTCCTATATATTCGAATTGCTGTAGTCCCTCTTTTGAGAAGCTATTCATGCTATGATGATAACCAGAGCGTATCAGGGTATTTTGTTGATTTATTACTACTGTCTAGATATTGACCGCAACTTAAACAATTATCAGTTGCGTAAGTGTTATAAAACAAATTCAATGTACTTACTTTTGTAATAAATGTTTTATCTCATTTTATCGAGTGTACTTCAAGTAGGCACAGGCAGACGATATATAACATACGTGACGAAAATAGTTTTTGTTTCTGCCAGGTTACTGTGCTGTCAGACTAGATTTTGATCTAATTTCTAGCTGTATCACGATCAGATATAAATCTCTTAGTTTTTGTGTTTACGAATGTTCTTCCGTCTCAGAAAAGTACATATGACTAAATCTCTGTAAGAGATAAACTATTACGTTTAATTGTTGATAAAAGACAAACAATGCCGAGGAAAGTAGGTACTATGCGATGATCCTACTGTCTCGAGCCAACATAATCGCATTGCAATAATTTGTTCTTGAATTCAAAGTAAGCATGAATAAGTATGTAAGTTAATTAATAAGTAAGTAAGTACTTAACCTGATGGATTTATTGCAATATGTTTGTATAATTACATAACATACTTTTAATATAACCTTATCTATATATGGAGCATCATAGTTTTAGAAGGCACAAATTACTAGTTATCTGGCAAAAATATGATTAAAAAATCCTCTCGAGTTCGTGTCTTTGAGTTTCATCATTTTAATGTACTATCAGAGTGTTATTCAAGAGTCGTTAATTTCAAGACGTAGCCTAGTTATACATTCTTTCTGTTGCATACCATGTTTGACATATAACAAAACAGATCTCATTGACAAATGAAACGAATCACTTCTGTAGTTTCGCTCGAACATGACATGCGCTTTCATCTACCTAGAGAGTAAACTGGGGTGTAAGACATCTATTCTAAACTGATGTAAATACACCAACTTTTCACTTCTTTAAAAATAAGATTAAATTGTACAAATTTGAGTGTTTCCGATTGCTAATATATTATTACTTGTTTCAGATTGTTGTCAATAATAGATATGTTTTACTGGCAGGAGTGGAAGATCATTTGATATTTGGCAGTTGCTAGAAGATTTTTTCCCCGAAAAACATACTATTCATTTAAAGATATATAAATATATCGATAATTCCATGTTCTTCGATAAATTTTATCAATTGCACATAATTTGTTAAAAGCATAAATGATATGAAAGATAGTATAAAATGATCAAATAAGACAAGTATTTTCAAGTTGTTGGTCTATGACTGAATGTCAGTCTGTTAACAGCAGCACAGAAACTGACAATCGAGTAATTAATACCATGTGTTGATTTAATAAACAAAGTCTTAAGTTACGCGCCTCATTACCTACATATTGTTATGGCAAGTTATGTTGCACAAAGGCAAATATAAAAAAGTTCAGTTATTCTTAAATTTACACTAACTTGACACCCAATACAACCATACAAAGACAAAAAAATAGGGTAACGTACTTTGTTTTCAATTTGTCCTTCCTACACTGCTGTCTGGCAACTGCAACATTTCCTTTATCGTGAGAAAGTATTGATGTTTTGTTATAACACGAACACGTCAGAGTGTTTTCGTAATTACCTGTCACTCTTGCTAGATATTTTCCACAGATACAGAACAGCATCGTTTATTTATAAATGTTAGAAAATAAAATCGATGTATTTATTGTTGAAGTAGTTTTTTTCGGCTAATTCTATAAAAAATGAACGAAGTACATTTCGTGAAAGTAGAGGTTTTACTGACAGGAAAATATAGCTTCTGTCATCTTACCATGCCTTTAAGATTTTGATCTAATTCAGTTCAGGTTTTATCATAATGGGATATATATACATATATAAAAGTTATGTGTTTCTATCTCTCACAAAGTGTTGATGTTTTGACAAAAAAGTATCGTAGAGGAAATCTAGAATGTTTTGTTTTTAATATAAAAATGAATGCGGTTGAATGGGAGGTAAGACACGATGCTTCCAACTCTATCGGTCTACTTAAAAGGCATATAGATATACCTTTGACTGAAATTTTTGTCTTTGAAAACTGATTTTATTGGATCATGAATTTGATCAAATTTTATCCGAATAAACCATAAACATCGAAATTCAAAAAAAGGGTTCAGTTAAGGGTGTAAATATTAAATGTACACACTGCTTATTACTTAAATCCTGTGACCATTTCAAAATGCTGGATTATCCTGCTTTAGAATCGCATTATGATATTTTTCATCATCGTATAATACCATGCTGAAGTAATCAAACCGAATATACTATTATAATTTTGCTTGGTTTGTTCCTTGCTTCTTAAAGACATTCACTTACATTTCATTATTCATTGTGAACTAAAGATATCTTGAATCCTGTCAAAAGTATTTTTTATTATTTTTTATTATCAGAAATAACAAATACTAACTATGATAAATAACAAAAATTTAACAAATATTGCAATATTGAATTTCAACTAATTCAGCTTGTAAGATATTAATCTTAAGAACGGACTTCTTTCGCATTGACGATAAGGTCGTTGATTTCGAACTATTTGCCTCTCGCCTATGGAAATTCGAAAGCTTGCCTGAGCTGTAGAATTCTTCATGTGACGAAGCCATCCGGATAACGTACGGAGGTTGATGAGTCTCCTTTGCCTGAAACAAATCAAGGTGGGAAACAAAGGTTCGTCCTTCACAATAAAACAATGGAAATGCCGCCATGTGAAATTATCTTGACGAAAAAAAAAAACAAACAAACAAACTAAGTACAATTAAGAACATCTTCAACATATTTCAAGACATAAAGTCAGAAAAAAAAATTAATGTTTAAATATTTTTTGTACAGAGTCGGTGCTTTTTGATGATATCTTTTATCTAGAGAAAATATTTAAAAAAAAACAACATTGAGTAATAAGAAATTACATTAAATACAAGTTGTCCGCTACGAATAAAAAACGACTACAGCTATTTATTTTTTTTTTCAATTTTAAAAGAATTATTTATTAATTGATCAAAACTGGTTGTAACAATTGTTGAGCAATAGACAGGAAGCAAATATTACTTAAACAATAAAATCTCAAAGATTATCATTTATTATTTTGTCTTGAGTAAAATGGGTATGGCTATTTGAAAAAAAAAATGCAGTTTGCAGACTGCATTCTCTACGAATTTAAATTGTTTGAAATACACACGGACTGAACTATCAAATAACAAAATTACCCCAGTAAATTGTTTTCGAGCCGAGACAATCGTCTTGAAATAGTTCAGGCTATATAGTTATCAGAGAAAGTAAAACTAAAACTTGATAAAGGTTCCGTCAAGGAAAATCAAATTTTATTGGTAAAATATGGTTAGAATATAATTACTTTCTCATATCCAATAGGTCGTATTTTATTGCGCAAATTGTCTTTGAAACGTTTTAGATTGTAGCAAGTAATAATATTTTAACAATGTTTCTTAATGTTCACATGTTAGAACCAGTCAAATCTGAATGTTTTACAATGAGTTTTTGATTTTGTGGTCTGTATCTTATCTTTCCTATGTGTTTTATTATTACAATCGTGCGTTTTTGTATATACATGTGCACATAATAGGTGTGTATACATTGACACGTAAGGTCTGTCACTAACCTTGAATGTGGCTCTCCTTGTTTGGCATCAACGCATAGCACAAATATATAACCACGACGTCGAAATAGAGTTACAAAAAGCCTCTCGACGAGTATCAATTAACTACTGAAAAATTAACTCTGTTACGTAGACAAAGAAACAGTTGTATCATTAAAGTGCAATCACCGACATTTCGTTCCACCTTGAAAATGCGTAAAAGCAATAACTTTAGTCGCATGCATGTTATTGATAGAAAACAAACACGTTACATTATTTACCGTTTCAACGAAAAACAATAACATGAACAAATAACGCACACTAAAGCTAAATAGACCATCGATGCCGTGTCACGACAATACTCTGTAATTCTGTACTTTTCGTGTAGACATTGGACGATGAAGTACCACAAAGAGAAATGAGAGAAACTATTTCTCGTATCTGTCATCTCGCTCAGTGTCTATGTAAAATCACATCATCTGCAATGAAATGGATTATATACGCATTTCACCTCACTTGGTGTAACACGAAATATTTGAAAATAACAGAAAAAAAACTTCTAATACTACACGTATGGAGAAAGATACATTTAGTATCTATTACTTGAAATGTCTCTGAAAATTTACTTCTATTTGTATTAAGCATATAATGGTTATTTAAAAAAGAATCCTACACTAAACTAGCTAAACTGGCGTTTTATGCAATGCAAATTGATGGTGAATAAAAAATCGCGGAACATGAAACTCATGAAAGAAAATTGTGACAAGGACTATACAATGTCAAAGCTACTTTGACCGTCATTGATTAAGAAAATATATAATTTGAACGATTTATATAAGTAAAATAGATCAATTACATAAGATCGTTGGCCCGCAGCAAACGCACCCTAACGAATGTGCTAGAACAATAAATTTTACCGTTGTAACTTGGACATAAGTTACATTAACCTCAGTACGTTCACGATGATACTTCATGTCAAATCTGTCGTCCTAAAAATCTTGATTACAATCTTAAAAGGTTTCTCGCACGTTATTTAGGATGATTACTATCTTCAACTGTGTAGCCTTGTACATTTTATGTTTTCCAGATTGTTATTTATTATTGTTTTAACTTGATAAAAAAGTTGTCTTTAAGCGATGCGATATCAGCAAGACTTCGAATAATGAGACCAGGGGCCGTATTCATAAAGCATCTTAAGTATAAGTATAAGAAATTGATTATTTACTTAAGCATTACTTAGGTTAGAAATTTATTTTACTTAAGTATATTTGTTATTCATAAAACAACTTAATAAGTAATTCTTGTTTTTTTATTGTGGACGAAAACATTAAAAAACAACATTAATTTCAGACAGATACAACATGCACAATTATGTTTAAAGTGCTTTTATCTGAAAATAACACTTTAATTGTACTCACCACGCTATTTTTTTCTGACTTAAGTCATTTCTTACGTATCTTAAGTTTTAGCTGTTTTATGACTAGAACTTAAGTTTTTACTTAGACTTAAGTTGAAATCACCACAAACTTAAGTAAAATCTTAAACTTAAGTCCAAACTTATACTTCAGATGCTTTATGAATACGGCCCCAGGTGTCTTCCTACTGACTTTAACGCTGGTCAGGCAATCATTGACACATTGTAATAACTACATTAGTATGCATAACATATTTATCATTAACAAAAACAGACTTCAGCTAAGCCACTCGGTTTTGTTTGTCAAAATAGTTTGATACTAAAGAAAACCCCTAACGTATTGTACCGACCGCTTATACTGGAATTTCCCATTATTTTTGCAATAGTTTATATGTACGAGTTTTTTTTGTCGTATTGTCTGGTCCAATTAAAATATGAATTTACAGCGTACATTAAAGTAAGTTTTCTTTAGAAATACCTGCAAGGCAGATAGTCAGTAAACTGCATACTTCATACGGGATGCTTTCAGGGAAAAGTGTTTACAGGTGCCTACGTAAAGTTTAAAATGGTCAGACATTCTTTAAAATCAAGGATCTTCCTGGCAGGCCCAAAACAGCAGTGACGTCAAAGAATATTGCTGCTGTTGAGACGTCTGACTGATGAAATACCAAGTACATGGTGTCCATGATAGCGTCTGTTCATTGCATTTTAACCGGGACTCACCAAGCACTTTGGTTTAAGAAAGGTTTGTGTCCAATGGGTGTCTTACATGTTAACCGAGGAACAATAGGCCAACAGGATCAAATGTGCTAAAGAAACGCTGAAAAGGTTCTCTAATTTAGATGATATTACAATGTCGCAGCTCCTAAAGGAGATGAGACCTAGATATACGTTTATGAGCCACAACGTCGCTTAATAACAGAAAGTGGCTGCAAAAATGTGACTGTAGACCAGAAATTGCAAACAAAACAACAAGTGTCAAAAAGGTTTAATTTGTATTCCGTATTTTTTAACTCGAGGAGTACTGTTAAAAGAATATGCAAAAGAAAAATGCGTCAAAGGACTGGTCTTCGCGGACTCCATTTGATCCATGACAACGCTGTGACTCATAAAAGTGTTTCTAAGAGATGAAAAATGGTACAGATCAATCATCTCGCTTATTCACCAGATACAAGTCCTTGTGACATTTTCCTCTTATCAATGTTGAAAATAATGCTGACTGGACGCAAATATTTATCGAATACAGCACTTGGAAGTGTTTTTTTACATTTACTTAAGACTATTCTGCAGCATTCGTCTCTTGAATTTCCCGTCTCCGGAAAATCGTGGAAGTAAAGGGAGGATACTTGGAAGGGATGAACTAAATTTGAAGTTTGTACACAGAATGTGTACCATATTCGAGCACGATGATCATTACTTTCAGAATGGCCCTCGTACATAGTACATCTCTTAGTATTATCAATACATGTAATTTTGATTGAGTATTAGAATTAATGTGATGTAAACCAATGAAATAACGTTCTGACTAGCATTGTAAGCTTTTACTTCGCAGTTGTTCCGTTTATAGTTGATCAAGCCTGCACAAGCGGTACTGAACTCGAAAACAGCTGCGATAACGTATTAACATACCGCTGTAATATGTCCAAATAAATTGCACACCATGACCATTTTAAGAGGGATAACATCACATCGGCCGAAAATGGTCCAATAATAGTGATACAACATATAGCTATTAATCATCCTTTTATGAAAATAAGATCAGTCAAACGTTTGTTTTTGAAGAAGTCAAATAAAAGAATATTCAAGTGCATACCCTAGGTAAGAGAAGATAAGTGTTAATATACTACACAAACTATATAATAAAATAAATATCCGTATATTTTATTATCAAAAGGATAAAAGCGTCATCGGTATTTGATCCTATTTGTTTACAAATAATTATGACTGAAATCTACAATCATTGTACCAAACTCAACTTAAACCAGAAAATAGTGTGTACTACTGTCATCTGCAAAATGTTTTGAAAATGTATTTTCTTTCAATTATATGGGCGTTATATGGGCTTTTAGTCGCTATGTTTGTGCTTGTTTCTGTCTGATTTTTCTTATCTTTGGTAGTTTACATGCTTCTCAATATTTCTGAGATATTCTAAAGTATAAAATAAAATTTGTAGCTCATTCGTATGCGACTCAATTTAGATACGCAATAAAATGGTATGGTCCATATCATGGACTGTCGCTGACTGAGTCACTAAGTTTATATTTTTAACAGTCTGGAATTATAGTTAATTTGTTGTTTGCCAGCGGCTACATGTTCATTTTGTAGACAAACCGTTACTCATATAGAAATTATATACATGTAATTAAATCTATATCCGGTTGTTCTACGGGCAGAAAAATATGGTTAAAAGATTGAATAAAACTGTTTTATTATATACCTATATAAACTCTGTAAAAAATCGGCTTGTATTTCACAATTAAATATGAAATGGCAGAAAAAAACCGTATTGTACCTTTTAAATTCCGTATTGTGTCTTCCGTATTGTATGCTGCCGTACTACTTTCATTAATATGCATGCCCTGACACAGTTCTACAAATAGCGCACATAAAAACATCACTTAGCTCCATTTTAATATCGATAAACGTTGAAGATTTCGTTCCAAAACAGGACAACAAACAGAAAGGTAGAGGTACATAATAAAAGGGTCATTATAACAGTACCTCGATCTGGGATTTTTTATTCGGCTCTCGTGGATTTTGCAAGGTCGGATCACACTCGGCGCTTGCGCGCCTCGTGAGATCCGACCTGGCGAAAATCCACTCGAGCCGAATACAGCATCCCAGATCGAGCAACTGATATAATAACCCTATTATACATGCCAAAGATATTCTCCCTTCTTGTAGATTATTGTGTTGTCAAAAGTTTGAGCTGATGCCAGCGTTAATAACACTATAATTCGGATTACTGTCAGTACTAGGGGCAGTTTTGTTAAATATAATAACGCTAAAAGGATAATAGGTATAAAAATCGAGAGCGCAATTTAGTAGATTTAGAAAAAACGGAGATTGTACCGTTATTATTTCTAAAAAAAAAAACACTAACATTTGCATATAGTTCAATGAACGTTTATAACATTTTCATTTTTGTTTAACGTTAATCTGACACAATTTATTGGCCGTTCGGCAACTTTCCATCTTGTCATTTTAGGGGAATACCCCTGTTGCCTCTCCGTTCATTATTTTATCAGGAGCGAGCACCTTGGTAGAACCAAGGACCTTCCGCAAGCAAGCCGAGAATATCTTCCTCACCTAAAGACTTTTACGCCCACATCAATAAGGGTCAAGTAATTTGACGTCAGGGACCTCAGTTACTAGGACACGGCGGTCCTCTGCATATATCTAAGAAGTCTTTGGTTTTGTCTTTTGAAATATTACTTAAATATTACATAAAGATATTGCATGTGTAACACAAGAAATGTAAAATAACATAAAGTACTGAACTTCTGAATCGATACGACGATTATTGTTTAATTTGTCAAAATAAAATGAAACTGTATACATCTTGTATTGTCAAATACACAGACAGGAACTAAGAGGCCAGCTAAGGCGGAGGGTTTACAGCGGAAAGTTTATTGAAAATCAGCTGGATAGAATAGTGACTTACTCCAGACATCTCCCGAATTTACATAATATTGTACGTAAACATATGAACACTTTACACAAATCAGAACGAATGAAACATATATTCAGTGACACCCCAGTTGTAGCTTACCGCAGGGACACGAATATTTCTGACCTTTTGGTACATGGAAAGACAATCAAGGTTATGAAGCAATACCAAACGGGCGATTTGAAACCAAGATGTAACGGAAAGTGCGTGGTATGTGAAATGATTGACAAAGGGAGGCACAATAATGACAAGGCTATAGCGGCACGGATAGAGCGAACCCAAACCTGCCAGGCATGGAACCTCGTATATGGGATAAACTGTATCCAGTGTGATAAAATTGTGTATATTGGTGAAACGTCAAGATCGCTGAAGGAGAGATTGCGAGAACATGAAGCGGACATACGGCTGAAACGTACGAAACCAGTGGCAGAACATTTCAATACGCCTGGTCATAGCATAGGTGATGTCGGGGTGTCGGTGTTAGAACACATGCAGGAAAACAGTAGATACTACCGACAGATCAAGGAGCTTGCGTGGATCTACGAGTTGCAGACAGAGGCGCCAAATGGACTTAACACGAAAGCGAAACTTGGGGTTCTTTGGAGGGAATATAAATAAACTCAATCAAATTGATGCTTAAGTAACATTTAATATCCGGAGGTATTTTGGTTTTAAGTAAGCGTTTTTTGTATTAATTTTGGTTGTTTGTCGTTGCGACCCATTAATATATTCTCAATATGTATTTCTTTCATGTATTATGTCCTTTTATCTGCCTTTAACGCACATTTGTGTGAGTTTCGGATACATACTTGTCATATTTTACTGGTTCCAATACTTATATAGATTTTTTTTTATAATTAATTCCCCTTATACGTAAAATTTGCCTACTTTTTATAGTTTTTATTTTGTCTGATGATAAACTATTCGTTTTTAAATTTATTTTTGTTCATTTTAGTAATGATCTAATGGTTAAGTGCAAAATTTTATGAGTATCTTTGTTTGTTTTAGCTTTTTGTTTGTCATATATCTATGGTATATAAACTTTCATTGTCCTACCAACGCATTGAGTAGATATAATTTTATCTCCCATGATAGCAATGGAACTTCACTAGGTTGTTGTGTTTCTGCACATTAAGTCTTTTATTTTTTAATCATAACTTCGTTAGGCCAGGAGACAGTCCTTGTGCATCATAAATGTGTATCGATTTTTAGCGGGATTTGACGTTGACGTTTAATAACGTTACGTCAGTTCCGGTTTTGTATTTCAAATGTTGTTATATTATGAGACGCCATGATGTAGAGTAATTCTCGGAATTTGTCATTTTGATAAAGGCCTTATGGCCGAAACGTTAATAAAACTGAGTGAGAACTATAGAGTTGTCAAATATTGTTAGGATATTTCTTGATACAAAGCTAATAATATAATGTTATCAATACAACTGCCCGAGGACAAATAACTAGGCCAATATGAAATCGCTTGATTAATGATAAATTTATTATTCAACTTTTGGACATTGGCGATAACACCATAAGAACTTTTGAGTTACCTTACAGCATTTATATATGTTGAAGATCAAAACTTGTGTTTAAGCATAATCAGCAATAACCGGAACTTACCGTATTATATTCTCTTGTAAGTATCTTACCATTTCAGCTGTGATAGAAACTGTCTAAAATGTCATTTCTTTGTAGGCAATGAGATACACAATTGTACAAATAATTGTTGATCGAGATAATACAACCAACCAGTCACATATTATACACCCCCATGACTCGTTTTATTCTTATCCGAAATTGTTTGCAGTTTACAACTGATATTCGAGTTCGCAACCAATATCCCAGCATGTGAATCGCTATTGTTATAATGTACAAATAATCCACACTTATCTATCTAAATGTCTGTTTAAGATAAGTCTCATCCTTTCAATTAATCTGATTTCCGCATATTTTCTCAATAAATATTTCCTTGAAAATTGTCAAACTTGTGACAGGAACTTGTTTTTACACTATAACGAATAAGCCATAAATATCGTTATAATCTACAAAAATGTATGTATCGACATCGTACGTCCGCTCAGTCTTACAAAGTTATTACATGAACATGTTTGTTAATACTTTTGTCAAAAATGTGAAAACTATTAAAATGTATAACTTTTATGTAAAACAAAATGGCGTCATTTAAAAAGCTAACGGATGTGACTTATCCGTTTGGCCCTCTCTCTGAACCAGTCAGAATGCTTGAATTCCGTATTGGTCCTGTTTTTATTTCGTATTGGCCCTGCTTTTCTCATATTTGCTCAGTTATGCTCTGTATTAGCTCTACTTGTTTCGTATGATGTGCGTAATTGATCTGATACAGTGTGTAATAATGTGAAGTTTAATAATAATATATAAACATTGCTTGTTTTCACAATACTGGAATAATTGGAATTGACATAAAGATTATAACGTATTGGTTGTTTTAATAATTAAATCTTAAAACTTTTACATTTTCGCGAGTAATGTCCCACTAGAAATTTGTTTGTAGACAGTATTCTCAAATGATTTGAATTCTTTGCAAAACTTGACAATAGGCTGACGTAAAATTATATTAAATTGTTTTAGAATAGGGATCACAAAAATCAGACTGAAAAACTTCAAGCCCACCTGCTTAGCTCAGTAGGTAGAGCGTTGGTCTAAGGATCGCGGGGTCGTGAGTTCGATTCTCGGGCGGGGCGTATGTTCTACATGACTATTTGATAAACGACATTGTGTCAGATATCATTAGTCCTCCACCTCTTATTCATGTGGAGAAGTTGGCAGTTACTTGCGGAGAACAGGTTTGTACTGGTACAGAATCCAGGAACACTGGTTAGGTTAACTGCCCCCGTTACATGACTGAAATACTGTTGAAAAACGGCGTTAAACCACCCCCCCCCCCCCCCCCCCCCCCACAAAAAAAAAATAAATAAATAAGAAAAAAATAAATAAATAAAACACATCTGTTACGCAGCCAAATACATATTTGTGTCGTTCATGTGTTTCTTTTCTCATCTCTCAGTGGCATGTATTATATTGGTAGTATATTGGTAGAAAACAAACACTTAAGTATATTCATTGTATGACTCGCAAAATCCCGTGCAGTACTCTCAAAGACGAATAATAACTCGAACAAACAATGCAATATAAAGCTAGGCAGATAACTAGTGTGCTATAATGACAATGATCAAAGGGAAATTATGACTTATTTGATCCCATCTCAGGATGTTACGTATGAGAGATGATCAAGTAATTTAAAAGCGAAATAAAATATCTCCTAATATTTTCTCGCTTAATGTTTATGTCAAACATTATAACTTATATAATTGACTAAAGTTATTAATGTAACATCTATTACCGCTTGATAAAATCTCATCCTCTGTAATAAAGTGGAGGATAACAACGTGTAAATCTTATTTATACGACTTGGTAATCGATATAAAATGAGATACTTGAAAACGATGAACGATAAATTACACGTACGGAGAAATATACTCTTACATCAAATATTTGTGATGTTCTGGAAACTTCTGATTAAATCTTTATTCAGCGAAAAGTGGTGCAGAAGCTGAAAAATATTTAATGCATCTTTGAAGAGCCCTAAATGTCTAGTTTTATAATATTGTTCATTTATTTCCAAAGATACATGTCTTGTGTAGATGTTTTGTAAAATTATACAATTTGGAAATTGTCTCTTCTGTGATGCGTTTAGAAGAAAACTGTGAATGAAAGTATTTCCGGTGCATAAGGAGGATGGCCTAAATTGATCTGGAAACAACTTTGGGAGGAGCTTCCAATGTAAAAGGCACTGATGACAGTGGCGATAATATCAATCCTAGTTAATCCAAAGATCTTAGAAAAAAAATCTTGCATTGTATATTAAGATAATGGACTGAGAGTTGTCCCACAAAGAGCCTATTATTTGAAGGTATGACCAAGCATGTTACAAGACAAAAATCCTCTCCCTCCGTCCGTTTTTGTAGAGTTCAGGAGAAATGAATCACAAAGTCTAACACCTTATTAGTCAACGCACAATCACAAAGCAGTCACAAAACACGCACGATTTTCATATTGTTGTTTTCATTGTAGATAGTTTGGTCTTATGATCTGATACATCTTATTCGCCATTCAATCATGAAACAAAATATGGCGACATTGTTATGTTCTTCTCTTTTAACAGAAAATATAATAGGTAAGGGTAGAAGCACAGAGCCACGCATTTGGAAAGTAGGCCCACAACAAAAAAAAGCTGTAACGAAAAAATATTACGGACGGTTTGCTTCAAAAAGATAGAGGGGGAGGAAGGGGTAAGGGATAGAAAGGGGGAGGAGGGGGGCGTGGAAGGGGAAAGTAGAACAAGGATAAATAAACAAAGGGAATGCTACGTTCATTAATCACAGTTACACTACAACGTAAACCACAATAGCGCAGACATTCATGTACCAAAGATCAACACACACAACCACACCCAACTAACTAACATAAATAAACATACAAGTAAGATACAAAATGTACCAAAGATCAACACACACAACCACACCCAACTAACTAACATAAATAAACATACAAGTAAGATACAACAACACTGAAGGGCACCGCTTTAGACACACAAGCACACATATAAGCAGGAACAAACAATCGTGTACCGCCTTGGGATTCCGGCAGCCAAAATAAAGTGGGGCACGAAAACTAACTAATAGTAAAGGGGGAGGGGATGCCAAAACAAGGGAGGGGAGCGCAATGGCAAGGGGAAATGGTGGGGGCGATAGAAGGAGTGAGGAGAAGGAGGAAAAAAAAACGCTAACAAGAAACAGGACACAAAATACAAGACAGACAGAAAACCAGTTGAAAATAGAGGCACCGCCTTGGAACGGTCAGTAACCTATATAAAGGAAACTGGGGGTTTAAACATGATTTTTGTTAAAATTAGTACGACCTCAAACTACAGTTTAATAATCTTTTTTGCCGTGTTAATGATGTAGCAAAGACACAGTCAAATCATTTTATATTTGAAGCTGGAAAATGATAATGATAAAATCGGGTTTACCAAATTAATAATGTCTGAATAAATTTGGCAGTTAAGCAAAACCAATCACCAGGGTATTGTTATATTTATATCGTTGCATATGGTACCAACGGAAAGTCACTGCCATTTGTTACGTTTAAGCAGATGCGTTTGAGGCGTGTAATATATCTAAATAGGAGAACAAACTGCGGATATTTACATCAAATAATAGTATTGTTATCTAAGTTCACAATATACATCAATAAAATAATGCAATTTAGTGGGTGGGGTACGGAAAATATACACCCAGTTATTATTTTAGACATTTTAAAATAAGGAGAATGATCGAAAAGTTTTAAGGTAATGAATTGTAATAGTTTTGCCCTACATATATTGTCTTCCCTTACTTATAATGATCGTTGTAGTTGCAGGTAAATCTTCTAGGAAACATTTAACTTCACTTGCAGGAAACAAAAACATCTTTTTTTATTTTCATAATTACAAAAGAACACGGAATCCTCAACCCAAAGCTTTAATAGGTTCATTGGTTGATGTACAGGTACATGTCACTACGTCCATGGTGCATGTTTTCCTCGTATGTATCATTGTTGCAACTATTTTGATAATTTAAGACATAAGCGCGCGTTTTGTACCGCAAAATATGATCGTTCATTAATTTCTAACTATATAATGCAGATCCGGAACAAAAATGGCTTGCAATTTTGATCTGCCCATTTTGTGTTTATGCAGTAAATTGTGCCAGGTTATTCAAAGTTTCTTTGAGGAACGCTTGATAGATGTTACTCGTGCGGTTATCTAGGCAAATTTACTTAATGGGTCATCTAACATAACGTATGTGTGTTGTGTCAAAACATGAAGCACTATATTTTGGTTAGTCCATTTTGCCTAACACTTTTATGTTGTACCTATCGTCTATATATTACATTTTTAAAAGGGTCATACAGTAAATACATGACATTGATCGTTACATTAACCATGATTTTATGATCGCATAACAGAAAAGTACTTGCCATGAATTCGATTTGTCTTGAATGATGATAGCATAAACTGGAATTCAAAGATGATATAACAGAAAATTACTACGCCTGCAATGATATCACTGTGTCTTGAATAATGGTAACATTTTCCAGAATTGCAATATGACAATAAAGAAGCATCCGATGAGTTCACTTTATCTTGAATGACGGTAGCATTGATCAGTATTCCAATATGATATTACAGAACATTACTGCATATTCAATGAGCAAAAGTTTGACCATAATTACAATTATGTGACAAAACACATGGGACAAAATAGAGCGAGAAACATAGTGGCTGCGATACAAAGTAACAGAATATCTACATCGAAAGGATGTGTCGTCAAGCAACTCGACACCTGTTTGAATTTTGATACTTTATTAACTGTTGTCTTTGTATGCTATTGGCTAAAGCATGGCTTGTAATATTTTGATCATTTGTGAAACGTCTTTAAAAAATATCAATTTGTCAAATGATAAATACATGCATTTTCAAAATCTATGAAAGAAACTGTGTACATATATTCATTTAATGAGTCCTCATTGTCTGCTGTGAACGGAATCATTATTTTGGTATAGTATTTCTGCAGATGTATTCAAATGCCACATAACACACACACCGTTGGAAGGTTACGATTTGAGAGGATTATATGAATTGTACGTCTCGAGACATGTTTAGAATAAGCATTGTTTTAAGACTTTTATAGATTTACATGCGATAACTAATATGTTTTGTTTATGGCCGACGTATTCAGAATAAGGCAAACTGAAACGCTGTCATGTACATAGTGCAAAGTATTTTTATATGGCTTACACTTTGAAGTAATTACGTAGTCAAATGTATATTTAACAGCATAGCAACTACTCTGACAAAACAAAATCAACAGCAGTTTTGAAGTGCACTTTACAATGACTTCTGCAGCATGCAGAATTGAAAAATCAGTGGTTTATTTTGTGATTTTTTTTTTGGTGGTTGGGAGGGGGGATGATTTAACATCAAAACTTTGACTGCCGTCCGGTATCACCACTTAAGCAATTATAAATGCAGTTCTAAATCTCGATGAAATACATTGAGAAGTTTGGCATTCATGGATGAGCAAGAACACTTTGCCTAAACTAAACTCAGATTTCACCCTTGAGCTATCAAAATGTATGCTCGTCAATCTGATGGGACTGAATGGCACACATGCTTCACCATTTCCTTTCCTAGATCATTTTCCTGCATCAGTTACCAGTAGTGTCTGTGTGTAAGTTGCTTTTAAGCCAAACATACATTTCAGCTGGAATCGTAACTTTATCCATGAACATGAAAGATGTATAGTTGTTCGGGAGATGAATTTGAATAAGTTAGTTTAATTGATATAAAAGTAAATACTGCGATTAATCAGGCAGTGAAAGAGAACACATTGTAAAATATCTGGTATATGGCACGCAAAACCAGTAAGATAGCGCGGACGTATTTCTTGACAGCACTTCCTAAAGGTTTTGCCTCCCTTTGTATGCCAATAGAGGAGGCTGCAGTTGACAAATTCGTCTGATAAAATATCTTACACTTAGAGGAGGGCCCTAAATCTTTCGGAACCTAAAAGAATTACGACAAACATGGTCTGAAATTCATTCGCATAGTGATATAAAATCCAACTAACAAATAATATTCAAGCTAATTTATTATTAAAACCTGTTCTGCTTGTATCTACACAATGTCGCTGATATAATTACTGAAAAAACAAAATAGTAACTATTACATTTATAGAAAGTTATTTGTATAATACTCTAGCTTTCTTTCAGTTTTAGCGTAATTTTCAAACCGGGGACTTATATGTTTGCTTGACATATATCAGAAGTTTAGCGTACATTTTCCCCAATCAAGTATGATATTACAGTTATTAAAACACTTTACTTCAGATAACTAAAATATGAAATGCTTTCTCAGGCTGAACCAATATCTTTACAAATAAGCGATATCATTATAAATTCTACTTACCTAGATATATAAAAATATAAATCAGTTTGTGGCTTTACTGGAAGAAATAGAATAGATTAACAAAGACATTTTAGTGCTAGCCTGTTATCAATATCCGCTGGTTGGTTCGCATAGTAAAGATTGTGAAAAGTTGATCTGATATAATATTATGCTTGCTTTTGCATTTTTCAGAAAACCTGTCGTGAATGTTATGCTCTATGATCAGTTAAATCAAGTAGAGCTTATTTGCTTAAAGGCCTACAAATATGAAATATTATATATTATGATCTTTTTATTCTATTTATTATGTATTTATACCTTTTAAAAGTTTTTTTTTTTTAATTTCTTGAATCTTATAACTTAAACAGCAGCTGGTAATTAGTTACAGAAAAGGGCCTATTATTTAATGATTGTACACTATAACTATTCAATCGTTTACGAAATGAACTGTTATGCAGTTATAAATCACATAACTATGTGCACTGCAATCAGTCACCCTGAAAGCTTTAATGATGTTGGAACACTTTCGAATAAGGGTTACTTACAAAGATACATTCAGACACAATATTTATTTGAAACCTGGACGTTTTTGTAACATATTATGTAGCATCCTTCATATTTTCATGTTTCCATATGAAGTGCCGACTGAACACCGTGATTTTTTTCCGGTTTGTAAAAAAAATATTGATGTAATACTGACAGATAGTATTGTTTAGAGTTATTGTATCCAGCATTTTTCTAAATAAATTTCGGGTTTATATTTGCCAATAATATTATTGCTTCAGCCAGGTAATTGTGTTATCAAACGTGTGATCTAATTCTAACTATATCGTGATAATATATGACATTATGTGCAAGTTGGTTTAATTTGAAAAAAAAAATCGTTAGAAAACAGTATATTACAGCTAAACCAATTTAAGAGACCATTTCCTGTAGTGTTTTATCATTGATAATATAATGCCAATTCATGTTAGATGCTATGATTAAAGCTCACTCAAACAAGTTAAACTTCTGCAATGGACATGTCTGGAATAAAGATTAAAATTGTGT
This sequence comes from Mercenaria mercenaria, assembly GCF_021730395.1. Taxonomy (NCBI): domain Eukaryota; kingdom Metazoa; phylum Mollusca; class Bivalvia; order Venerida; family Veneridae; genus Mercenaria; species Mercenaria mercenaria. The sequence continues at coordinate 62,270,614 of NC_069374.1, forward strand.
AAGTAAGGTAAGGTAACGTAACGTAACGTAACGTAACGTAAGTACGGAAAAAAATCTGCAATTATAGTGGTTATATATATATATATATATATATATATATATATATATATATATATATATATATATATATATATATCACACACAGAGAATGATGCACTTGGTCCTATTAATTTCTTATTGGCGCTTTTATTTCAAAAGTTTAGTTAAAAAAAAGGAAAAAAAAACAGTATCAAACATTAATTCCTAAGAAATTGAATAGACACAGGAAAATCAAAACAACTGTATAATATTCGTTGTTTTGATATGTTAAATAAAAACGTGTTGTTTATTTGTTTTGATAAACGAGATTACTTGTTGAAATATTCGGTATTAACATTGTGTTAAAATGGATTTTTAATTAAGATACTACTCTTTAATAAGTTGACATTATATAGTTTTTATGGTCCGTGAATCACAATCGTGGTAAAGATTGATGTTAGTTGTTTTTTTTTTTGTAGAAAGTAATAAGACTATAGCCACCTCTTGATGAACTGTTGCAGGCACATTAACAGGTCACAATCGGTTCACAAAACCATAAAGGTAATAACAGATTTCACGCTGAACTACCTTTCGGACTGTAACATATGAGAATGTATTTAAAGCTCTGGTTTTATTATCTATATTACTAGTTACAGAAGGCATAATTATCCACAATATAATATAATGTTTATTCAAGTATATTTGTTTTAAAATGAATATGGTATAGTAAATAGAATAATGCCGACGGGATAACAAATTTACCAATTAACAAACGAAAAATAACATCTGTAACGTTGAGTTATTTGTACGCTAAAAGTGCTTTCTTTGACATTTCTAACCGCGTTAGAAATACATAAAAAACAGTTACTTTAGTCACGCGTATTCCATTTATAGGGATGTTCACTCGAGTGCATTTATTGTCAACACACCCCGTGTAATTAAATTTAAGAAGCGCCCTCAAAGACAAACAACAACCGGAACAAACAGCGCAATTTAAAGCTAAGCAGATGATCAATTCTCTCTCGTGACAATGATCAATCAGTAATTTTGTACTCTTGATCTCCGTTCCCAAGAGAATTTGCATGAAATATCATCAAGAAAATCGAGAAAAACATTTGTCCTGTTCAATGCCTGTGTCAAACATTATCATTTATTATCAAAGTCATTTATGTGACACCGCAAAAATACTACTCAAAATATCTCATGTCAGCAATGCAGTGGAGGATAAACTATGTGAAACGTATTCTTTAAGGATTGTATCTGGTATAAAAAGATGAAAGTACCGTCAATTGTTTTCAGGCTAATTATCAAATTCATAGAAAATATATAATATTGATATGTGTAGGTAAGTGGGTAATAAAAATATTACCTTTGCATAGTTTAAAAATCGCGCAATGTTTCCGCTGCACAACTCTTGCATATTTCTATGTACAAAGCTAATAACAAAGAAAGATAAATTTGCTCGCTCTGCCCTATGCATCTTTCTTCTTGCTATAATATATTGATAAAATGTTGAAATATCTCAGAATAGAATGTGTTATAATAAGTTAACCGTGGACCTTCCTATTTCCATACATCCCCTGGTTATTTTCATGAATCCTCATCAAATTACAATTAATTTGTAGTCTTGGGTAAGATTGTTTTGAAATGAAGTTGTAATTGACTTACTTTGCTTGTCTGTAAGCGCTTTAATGACATTTCTTACGACTAAATTCTTGACTCTTTCTTACGACAAAATTCTGGACTCGATATTGTTTATATCGATTGGAAGCATCAGTGGGCGAAACAAACGTAATTAAACATAATATGGTGTTCACGGGAAGAGTTATATCTAACCGCAACCGTGAGCGTCTCATAATCAGAAAGTCCGCATGTTTCATACCTTCTTGTGTGAGTTCATATTTTCTTCAACAAATATCCCTGAAGCTTTTATGTTTTCATGTATTTGATATGTTAATAGTCAGATATAATTATAAACAAAATTTAAACGTTGTTCGCTGTTACTAATCAGTCGTTAAACGTTTTATTTAGCAAAATGTCATTGACCTGATGCATCTGTAGGATGACTAAATTATTCACCGAAACCAATATTAAAATCATATACTGTGTATAAGTACACAATTAAGTACTGTTACGGCTATTAGTACTCTGACATTTTTTCAGAGGCAGTGAAGTAACTGTCGTGGAATCTAGATCAAAGCACTGAAAGTGCTGACAGCAAGGGGCTCATTGCAGATCATGGATGTCAGTTGGACAAATGTATACACTCATACATACAGTAATACCAGCCTATTAAGTACTACCATTAAAGTCAGATACCTTTAAAAACACTCTTTGTTTTGTTGGTTTCTTGTAGTCTGTTCAACTGATCTGTCTTAGCAATACAGCGTCAGTTATGGGGGCAAAGGACAGTAAATTTGAAAATTCCATGAATCTGCGTTGATACAAAGAAGTATAAATACTTTTTTATAGCTCATTGGTTGATACCAGTGCGAAAACAAAAATCATAAAAATTTTCGGAAAGTGTTGAGCGGATGTATTGTACGTATTTATCACTTCATCATGTGACATTTTTTGTCTGCCGATTCCGTTGTTTCTATGATAAAAACGAGTAAAACTCCGCTTTCAGGACACTAAATTTTGTGGCAAAAATGACCAAAAATGTACATAATGCGCGACCTGTACCGCATAATCTGCAAATGACTGACCTAAATCATATTTATATTATTCAAGCTTGTGACCAACCGAAAATAATGGTGGGAAGAAAAGTGTTTATACCCGTTTACTTTTTCCGCATATTTGAGCAGAATCTGGATAGATGGATGGATGGCTGTTTCTATTTTTTTATGACTTCCGTTACCTCAGGTAAGATTTAGACCCGGCCGCCTACACGGAGCTAGGAAATTTGATTCAAGCATTTATTCATTTATTTTACAAAATAATTACATGTACGCAGGAATCCTTAGTTCTATAAACACCACAAAAAACCAGTTGAATATAAAGTCCTTTAAAGTACATCTACCCATTTTTGTTAAAAAATACGTAAACCCGGACCAAATGCGAAACTGACCCCTGCCACTTAACAAACCAATTACAAGCGTACATATTTCTTAGACTCTTATTTCAGCCGCAAATAAATTATGGAAGGTACTATGCCCAAACAATCACTTGATATTTATAAACATGACTATAAATAGTCATTTTTCTAACATGTCAAAAATATAAACATTTCTAGTTTTAGTACCAATTACAAATTAGCTCAGAGATAAAGCATACTGTCCATGTTAAACAGAACTTTTACCGTGTGGGGTCGAAACCTAGCACCGTTTTTTTTTTTTTTTTTTTTTTTTTTTTTTTTTACATAAAACAATTTAGATTCCTTCATGTGCGCTGCGAGAACACGACAGAGAAATATCTAAAGCCGATATGACAAATGAGAAAGGTTTAGAAACCGAGCCTGCAACATTTTCGTTTTTGTCGTGTTGAGCGACATGTGAAGGTTCCACTTTTTCTATTTTAGCATCATATCAAAGATGATATTAATTAAATGCATGCACTTAAGCGAATGATGAACATAATATTATGTTATATAAAGACATTATATGCAAATACAAACCATCAAAGAAAGAAACGAAAATATGAGAACAAAAATTAAACGAATAGGAAAAACAAAAATAAATCTGAAAAAAAAATCACCATGAGGATTCGAACTCACAAAACGATTTGTTTATATCCAATTATTATCTGCATTTTACCCGACTGAACTATGTTGCAGTATACTAATTGGATAGTCAAAATGAAACAAATACTAATATTTACTTGTCAAGTAATGTGCAAGCATTATGAATTGTTATTTTATCTGTTATCATAAAATGGACTCGTCCTCGCCTTTCGGCGGGAATCACGTTATCATTGGGGATTAGTAACACAGTCTAACAGATTTCTGTATCAATACCATGATCCTCCGTGCGAATGCTTTCCATAAGAGAAATGTAGCGCAATATAAACCTTAGTATTGCATGCTCATAGAAAATAATTGTCTTAATCCTCAAAAGCAAAGAATTTGACTTGCATATCGTCAATCAACAAACATAACATGCTAAACCTACAACTATGAAGGTTTAAACAATACACAACTGATAAGCGTAGATAATTCCAGTGGGAGCGTCTAATTCCATTTGATTAATCGATAAGCATTGTCCCATACAATTCACGCGTGATAGGCATGATTTCCATTCGTTGAAGGTCACTTTCGCGTAGGAAGATATCTTTTTAAAATTCTGTACATGTAATTGCAATATTTTAACAGCGAATTTCTCTTGGGTGATTTCTTTTGTATAACTTATATCTCTTCAAATCCATTTTCCAGCTGATATCGCAAATGCTTACAGGTTCTTTCTTTTTGTTAACCAAGGACTACAATCTTAAGGCAAATTTGACGGTTCAACTGTAAAGGCTTTCATCGAATGTATTCGGATTAAGCCTAACTAAAGCAAGTGTCTCTGACGAGACCCTTGCTAAAAACAGAACGTTTTTCAATACAAGTCAGCACAATAATATTACAACTTTGCATCTAACGAAATGTGTAATTGTGTGAAAATATATTTTAAAATATCCATGTGTGTATATTTGAAGCTTACCAACATGTAGTAAAAACACACACAACGAATGGACAGTTGATAGTATATAGAATTCAATTTATGTTGTTCAAACTGAATAAATGAGTAATGAATTTATTGACTGCAATAGCAAGAATAAATCTAGCTTGTGCAACATGTATTTTAAACTTTGCATAACACTAAAGAAAACACATTGTTTCTCGTAGGGAAGGTAACTTTCTACAGTTACCCTCCCTTTTTTTGTTTCGGTATACAGTAATAGTTCTATATTTTAGCAAAATGACATATATTTTAGCAATAATATGACCATTATAAAATAACTAAAATTGTCCCTAATTACTTCCCATGCTTAAAGTGCATCTGTGCTCTTAACCGATTTAATTGTCTAGGCAGAATAGAAGGAAAAATTGAGTTTAAACATTATCTGCCTCCACACGTGTGAATAGTGATAATTGAAAACTTTTATGACGTCATAAAATATCCTCTTAGATAATTTACATTCTCTATACAAATTCTATCCGACTGTATCAGTTTCAAAGGAATTATTGTTTGCACTATCACCTGAAATATATGTAGTTATTGCAGTTCAGTATTTATTGAATTAAAGCTGGCTGTATTCTTTAAGTTACTCCAAAGGTGCGTTCTCTAATAGAGGCTATCGATGAAATAGTAAGTATAAATAAATAAAAGAAACTGAACTCTGAACTTTAACTCTTAGTTTTTAAAGATTTGAAAGAAAAAGAAATACTATGCATAATTTTACATATTCTTTCCTGAAATCGAGCACCCTTTCTCTAATGATTTCATATCTGCAGATTCAAAATGTAAAACATGTCAGGTTAAAAATGTTACTATTATCAATACAAACTGAACGTGTTTGTAATATATCTGATTGAATAAGTAAACATTCTCATACTAAGATATACTTTAACACATTTGTTGAGTGAAAAATTAACAGTAATCAACAGTTACTGTCGAATGTAATAAGCGTAATATGTAGATTTGAAATTTTAGAAAGAATTTCCTTTCTATAAATGTGCGCAACATACTATATTGACGCAAAACTAACCACAAAATATTGCAAGAAAAGTAATAGCCAAGATAAGAACAGAACATCTAGAAAATGGGTATGTCTATGAAAATATTCTCAGTTTCATAAGCTACGATTAATCGAATGAAAAGTTGTTAAAGTCTGTATATAGATTCAAGAAAACACGGGGTTATGTGCATGCTATTGACCATGCTCAAGCGCATACTTCTTAACATTGATTACCTGTGCGAAAAAAATTGCAGCATTTATCCATTCATCAATGTGTAGGCGTTTTTATTGACAGTACACGGATAAGGAGGCTGTAGAAAAATACTGATAACTCCAAAGATTGATCTTACTTCTAGAAATTACAGATATGGAAACAATGTTAAGGTGACCAGCAATAGAATTTACAGTTTTTATTTGGAAAACAAATTTGCATTAAACTACTTTCTGTTCTTTAAACAACTGAAAGCAGACAGAAGTCAGAGGTATGTTCGAGACAGGTTATAAGCAGCATGATAAGAATGATATGACTTCTGAATTCATCTTGTATTCCATATATTGACCGCAGTATTGTCACCTGGAATAAACCATATTATTGCGTGTCTTATTATACATGGTAGAAACTAGAAGGTCAAAGCAATTGCATGTATACTTAAGCTTAGCAAATAATTTCTGTAGCCTGGATTATGGAAAGAAAATATAAATCGCAATAAAGGTTATCGGGAAAAATGTATAGCCAAAAGTGTTGTTTTTTTTTCTGATTTAGACCACTACCTTGTCGGTTTTCTTTCTTGTTATTCTACATTTCGTTCATCTCCCATTGGTTGTGCTAGTAGATCACAAAATAATGCGTCATTCCTAAAAATTCCTAAACCATGTGTCTGTTGTTTGAAAGAGCCAAATTATAAAGCCATGCATAATTCAAAAATCTCTTAGAGCGGTAACATGAAACATGAAAGTCTTAAGCGAAAGAAATACTTTAATGGGAGGCAAATTGATAAATCAATGCTAGAGCACTAGGCAATTTAAACGAGTCAGTAATATGTGACATAATGACTGAAAACCTACGATTGAACCAGCTTTCTAGTATATGGCTAACAAAACCATAGCCTGTTTGGATTATTGTTTCCTCTTCCTATTATTATTGTCATTTATTTTTCTTTTGTTTCATTCAGTGTGTGTGTGTGTTGGTAGTTCACTTTTTGCAGAAATATTTAATAACGATAATTCACCTAAGCACTTAATCTAACTACGGTAGTCGCGGTTTAATTTAACTTACCTGACTCATATTTATCTAGGTCAAAATGGCAATATGTGGTGTACATGTTTCAATTGTCGCTACATTAATTTATGTAAGTGACTGCTAAATATTAATACTTAATCTCAAATTTTTTTTTTCAAATTCTTTCCAATCCTATTTTGATAGGAAATTTTATAAATGTACACCAATACTTGCCTAGAAGGTTTCACAAATAGAAACGGAACATAGCATTAAATATGGTGTTGGGGTGGGGGAGAGAAAATAATGACGAAAATCTTACTTTTATTATTTTAGTCGGGGTTAACGTCACGCAAACAAAACTTTCTGTCATAACTTTCATCTTTTAATGGTGTAAGAAGACCCGAGGTGCCTCTTCAGGCATTATTTCATCGCGTCGCGGACAGGCACCTAGGTAGAACCACCGACCTTCTGTAGCTGGCTTCCTCACATGAAGAATAAATCCTACGCCCCAAGCGTGACTGACTCGAAGTGGTTAGAAGTCACTGTCCTTAACCCTTAAATGACAGAGAATAAATCGCAAATATGTGAGTCTACTTCATATAATGAATGCTTAAACAGATATTTTAAATATCAGAACAATGTACCAGAGAAACATCTTACCCATGGGCTGTGTACTAATTTTTTATTAATTTTATTTCAACAACTATTCCAATATTGCTTGGAGTTTCCCTGACTAGATTCCGATTTGTGCAGATTCGATTACTTCAAATTACTTGACTTATGAGCTCGATAAAATTGCATTACCCGATAATAGAACAATTTATGTGATAAAGGACCTTAAGCTGGCTACAAATAAAACGAAGCCTATAGTGTTAGCAAACGTTATAACATATGCAGTCTTGCCAAAACTCATTACATGTATCTTAATAACAATATTAAGTGGAAGCTTATTGATAAGTACGAAATTGAAAATAACGAAATCTAGGCGGAGATTATTTGCGACGTCAAACATTTTTCGGAGGAAAAATAGGCAGGCGAAAACAACAAAAAATGAATGCTTCTGGTTGTGATTATAATTGTTTCCACGAATACCTCTTATTCTCCTCAGTGCGACTGTGCCGGACTACTTCCACGAGCTTTATTTGCCGCAAGGAGAACTTCTGTATATCATTGCCCTTGTAAATAATTCCATAAATGTTTGTATTATTTGTATTATGATCTCACAGTTCAGGACTAATTATCTGCAAGTGTATTTCAATAAAAGGACATCTTTTAAAGACCTAGAAAGGACACAACTGACAACGTCTTTGAATAAACTACATTCAGTACAGCCTAATCACAGTGGATAAATATATGTATGTTTATATATTTGTCATTACGCCTATTTCATCGTAAGTCGGTCCGTTGATATATGTACTTTTATTCACCTTTTTCAGACAGCATTGGAAATGAAGTACTTTACTTCATACTTCCATTAAAGTAACCTGAAATGAATCGTGAATACAGAAACAGTGTGCGCTGTCTTCGAATGATGTCAGTACAATGTTAATGACATGGCGGCATTTATTTCACTGCACTGAAACGAATGAGAAATTTCCAACACTGCATCTGGGCAACAGAAATGTTTAGGTCGCTTAAGAAAATGTTTTATTGATACTCTGTTGTAATATTTAGTAAATAACTTTTCAGTTATACATAGACTCACATGTATTCATTTAATTCTTTTCAGTTTTAGGGCGTCTCCGATATTTCGTCTCCGCGTGTACAACATAGCATTGCAAAAAAAATGTCATTTTAATCAACTGTTTATGTGGAATAAATGTAAAACATTTCATCTAATACATTGTTCTTGTTTGAATATATCTCCAGATTGGTTTTACTTTTTCGCACTCCCAGCATAAGTGTATTAATTAAGGTTTCCATGCGAGATTTACACACGTTACAAATACCGTTTGAGAGACGCATCAAACTTAGTTTGTTTATTATGTAAAAGTTTCTATTGGTATTGCTGCGCTTTTCTTGTGGAAAAACAGCGGTACAAATTTGACTTTTCCAATTTATCAGAATGCTTGTAGTTTTAAACTTTTCTTCCCATTTTTGTTCTTCATGAAGATTGTTTTTGTTAATAACGTTGTACAAATACGTTTAAAATGTCGCGCGTTTGCAATTAACTAGCTAAGGTTGAATTACGTATTCATTTTGCGTGCAGATTGTTAAATTTCTTTGTGACAAAATTATTTCGGTTTCGATTGCTTCCAATCTTATTGATTTTGTTCAATATTATTACAGCTGTCTGTCAGTGCCGTCAGACAGCTGGAATCAATCTGCCCGTTCTTGGACTAAGTGTAATTATATTTCAGATCGTTTGAGATCATGAAGTACATTCAATTTCATTATAACAGAATTCTAATTTAACATATCATTAACTGACATGAACAGGCTAAATGAGATTAAATCAAACAATGTCTGTTATTATTTTGTTGAATGTGTCCTGTGCCCCCAAACGCTATAGATTTTATTTCCATTATAGACATGTCACTGCAGAATCTTCTCAAATATCGTTTATTACTTCTCAAAACCTTGGAGATTTTAAGTACCATCAAACTAGCAACAGGTTGAGCTTGAGGAAGCATATAACATATCTTTAATAAACAACGTTTATGTCAGAAAAAATGTGATTTGATACCTACAAGTAACAATAATAACATCTCCTCGTAGTAAAATGTGTATTAATCCTTAGCCTGTTAAATTTCTAAAATATACTGGTCCATCATTCTATTTGGGCAGTACCATTTATCATTTGAAGGGGTGTTCACTGAACAAAAACTGACTGAGTAGCGAAGAGTGCAGCCAGTGATCAGCCTGCACAGATGCAGAATAACTTGCCGCCAGCAGGCTTTAGATTAAACGCAGTGTTGTAAGAGTTTTTCCACTGCCCAATCAGACCTGTGTTTCACAAACATACAAGAATGAATTAATGTTACATTAAGAAGTAAAACTTAATGTGTATTCAGATTATCCTTTTGATTGTAAGATGCCAAAGAAGTTGTAAAAGTTTCAGTAATTTATTTACTTGTTATGTGCATGTACATATAGAACATATTTTGATAATAAAATCTTTTTAATATTTCTTTGGGCATTAATATGACTATGAAACTATATAATTGCTTATACTAACCATTCAGTAAGTGTTTAATCTGCAAATAACCATTGTTAGACATTTCTGCAACCACTCTATCTTCAGGCTCATGCAACAGTCAGGTCAACGAACTTGTTTTGTCATGTATATATTAAGTGTTTTGTCTTCTTTTATGGTTCAAAGTTTGATTAATCGAAGGTTTTATTTAATATATCATATATTACACGCCACTATCTCATTAAAGGATCTCCCAGAATATAAATTTGTCATGTTTGCAAAAAAGATGTTGGTGACGATTCCCATTTTAATATATCTTTTTTTTGCTTCAATTTGACAAAACTTCATGTTTTGTGTTACCGCTCCAGGAGATCTTTTGAATTATTAATGGCTTTTTTATTCTGCTTGCAAACTACAGGCTAGGGCTTTCCTGATTAACGAGTATGATCGATTGTTGTCTGTTCTCACAATGAGATTGAATTAAATAAAAGAAAGAAAAAAGCACCAAAATGCTAGTCTGGAATCGCTTGAAACAGCTGTTGGCAGTACTTATGTCAGTAAGTTCTTTTTCTGATAACCTGTTTTGCCACCTACAGTCTATTTTGATGCTTCACACTACAGAAGATATAGTAGTAAAGTACCGTCAGTGTACTGTCAATACAAACGAGCACACATGGGAGTTTCACGTTAGAAAGGATACACGAGGAGATGGCCAACAGCATGCATAGAGTTGATTGGTAAGGTACAGTGTTCTACAGACGAATATGTGCATTCTTTACATTTCAAAATTCCAATAGCAAACAAAATATTAAAATCACGAGAAGCTCATGATCTTTCAGACATGTTCTTTCTTTCCACAGTTGTGTTCTACTGTGTTTCCCGCAACACAATATGGTCAGTCAGGGTTTCGCAGTACAAGGTAATTATCATCATTCAGGAAAACGTGCACTCATTGCAGACTGGGTAATGTCCTGTTATATCATATTGAAATGCCAGGTAATGTAACTATAATTCAAAGGAAGAAGCGAACAAATCGAAGATAAGGCTACTTATTTCTCGTTTTGTATTTACTTGACAAAATTCAAGTTTATGTTCATATGATTTTGCTACATCAGATATTAAATGAAACTTACTGATTTAAGTGTCTAGCACAATGTTTACGTGTTAACGCGTATGTGAGCAAGAAAATATCACAGGGGTGTAGTACGCTGTATGAACGTTGATTAATTATAACAATAAATAATAAATAGAGTTTCCTAATTGGAAATGTAAATATAATACATACATAATCGCATCTTGAATTTCCTTAAAAGACAAGTTTTTAAGCTCCTCTGTAGAACGTTTATGATACGATTCAGGTGCCCACTCACTCGTGCATGAAATTGTCAAAAGATAGCGGACCAATTCGTTTCACTCAACCCGGCTCACGTGGAGCGGCAAGAAAAAAGATATCTCTAGTTTATTAATAAACGAATTCTTCGGCGTATGCCGGCAACGTGAGCTGCAAGTAAAAACATATCAAATTTATTATGATTTTCTACTGTGGCCTGCACCAAATAAGCAAGATATTTTCTTGCAGTTTGTTTCTACCTTTAAACACTGGTATTAATCCCAATTTCCAAATGTTTACCCGATTTTATATCGCGAAAATGTATGACCTGCCACTTTGTCTATCTCGCAAGACCGGCGTAGGCCGGAAAGACCCGGGCAGTGCCGGAAAGTCGGACAAACGCCTAGCCGGTTGCCGCGGCGAAAAAAAACGTACACCGCAAAAGTGAAACGAATTGGCCTAGTATTGCAGCGATATGACACATATCGGAGTAACTTAAAACTAAACAAAAGTTCGTGTTGACAGCTATTCTTATGTTAATGAAGCTTTTGCTACAACATAAAATTGATCAATACATTGATCAATTTATATATTGTTTCAATTGTTCTGTATTTCAGTGATCGTGATGAACACATTAAGCTTTTTATACTCCATTCGAGTATGTCAGCACTGATGTAACATTTGAAGTCATTGTCATAAATCCAGCGGTACTACAATCCATGTTCTCTGTGCTGAACGAGTGACACCATTACCAGTAGACAAGTGTTACTAGACATGAATGCATGTAAATGCATGTCTGTTCGTAGAGTTCAGTCATTCAAAAGAAAAAGTTCTCTTTTTACAGTTCTCGTTTAAAGTTTTAACACGAGAATGCAAAATATGAAATTGTTGTTAACATAAATGAACAGTGCCACGTAAGTCTATTGTTATTCGAGTCAATCACTGTATGCCCCGCTGTCCCATTATCTGATTGTACAATAATAAACCGATGTTATAAATGCTAGTTTTACCTCATAACTTTGAGATTTCCTTCACTAAAAGAAATAGATTTTAACATAAAGATAGCTCTACAAGTTTGATAAGCGAGAAGTTATGGCGTAGAGTCATTTATCCAGATAAGGAGAAAATGAAAACTTGACTCCATGTACGGAAAAAATTATTAAAAAATCTATGAATGTGGAAACCTGTGTGTAAATTTGTCAAAATTTAACGTTATGCAGTACTACTTTAAATATGATATATTTGGCCTGAATCTACTTGAGATTTTTTTTTTCAATTTTTGTTACTCCTTTTAAGATTTGTGGAATACTTTTATTTGATTTGTATTTAAATTGATGAGCAACGGTATAATGGGAGAATATGATGGAATGCTTTCTTTTCGGATATTAAATCAAAAATCATTAATTACAAATGTACAGCGGTAAAATACACTGAAATACGAATCGTTATAAGAGCCAAAGACACCTCAGACATACAACAAAATTAACTCCAGTCAGTACTTGCTTGGTATACCGTCATCGCTTTTAACCGTTCATTTTTCAGGAAATGGAGCCAACTGGAGAAAAACTGGATTACGTCAGACCGGGAAAAGTCAAACTTATGTTAGAAAGACTCACTTTTTCCATACTGCGGCGGAAATAATAATGTTGTCTAGTAGATATATTAAAGGTTTAACACCTTAATCTATCAATAAATAAAGAATGATTTTACATAAAAAGTATCTGACGGAATTTGAATTTCACCTACGGTATACATGTTTACTTTAGAAACACCTTAAATGTTCGGGAAAATATCGAATTATTTTTTAATATGAGATGTGCATGGAATAATTCCTTGATGCATTTATTTATAATTCATTCAGCACATCTTCCTTGAGGAAATATGACTGAACATTCAACCAGATTTCATAAACGTTTTCATGGACGTCTATGGTTTCATTAAACTCACCATCAATTAATTGTATTGTGAAACTTCGCTATTTTAATTTTTAAACCCGCATTTTGTTGGCGAAAATTAGAAATTAAACTCATTTGATTACCGTTTTTAATGGTAAGTTTCCAACACATCTCGAATAATTGGCGTAAAACTACCTGTATTTCAATGTTTTCAGATATCTACTCATATAAAAAAGCATATTAAACTACCAATAAATGACTACCCATGTTATGGTAGAGGATGATATTTTATCGCGTGATAGTTGATGTTACATGTACTAATGTTTGGCATAGGTATAGAATGAGAAAAAAATGTTATCAGATACTTCCCCTCTCGTGTTTTGCCATATTTTAAACCAATCCTCAAAAGATCGGTAGCCAATAGTACAGAATTTATCAGTGTCATGACAGGACATCCGATTAGCTTTAAATTCATCCCTCTTTCCTGTTATTGTTTTTCTTAAGTAGGTTTCTTCCAGGGTATTACACAGGATGTTGTGACAATTAATTTGCTTTAGCGTTTGTTTTCTATCAAAAAATAAGGTGATTTAATAATGATTTAGAAGAATACAAACACACAAACAGATGTGGAAAAACAAACATATTAACAATAAAGAAGAAAAGTAGCTGATATAAATTTTTTTCAGTTTGATATGGTCATTGACAAACGTCCGTGTAACCGTAGGAATAATTTTACTTCCGCCTGAAATATGAAACGTGATTTATAACCTAATAATCCTGTGAGGATGCAATGGTATTAATACGGAAATTCTGTCACTATATTATCAGATGTTAGAGCTAGAATGTTAATAACAAAACCTTTTAGAACTATGGAACTGACGACTGAAAAAAACAGGTTATCACAATATGGTCATAACCAGTTTCAGCCTGTTGTCTCATATTTCGAAAGTCTTAGAATAAATCATCAGAAAATGAGGTCTTTAGAAATATATGTAGGAAATCTAACAACTATAAACTTGGTATTCCTCTCTCAAGGGCCTTTTCATATCTAATTATCAAATCAAGTTGAATACAGTATTGAATAATGAGATTCTGTCAAGTACTGTATCATTTTTATTCAACGAGATTAATAACACTAATATTAGTGGAAAGGCAAATGTAATAATCTTTTATCACATGTTTCCTTTTCCTGCTGCAAAAATCAAAATGTTATCAAACATATGACTTATATCTTATATTCCCAATTTCAGCAGTTTTAGTTTCCGTGTAGGAAATCATATTTTCGCCAGTATGGAGGTTTTACCTTTTCCTCTCGTGTAACACAAAACATTTACTTTCATATGCTGTAAATATATTAGTGGAGGAGGAGATTTGGTCATTTACCTGTTTTACTATTTCTGTTAGATGTCCACAATTAATAAGTTAACATAAGCAGATTTACAGTCTATGGGTGATACATCTACTTATTGTAGAGCGGCTGTGTAAACAAATGGAATAAAGTGTGTTATCAAGACTTTAACTACTGTAAGGCAACGGGTGATCAAAAGAATGATTTGTCGTCCAGAAGAAGGAAGATATTGCCACGTTCTTATTTGTACTGCTGAATGTTCCATACAAATAATAGTGTTAAACTTTGTTTGAACCTTACTGGTATAAACATTACGCCATGTAAATGTCTAAAATGCATTTATAACAATTAGATACAACTGTTGCTTGTTGCACTGGTGTCTGGATATAGCATTAATGTAATCTTTTCTTGAGTGCGTATTGATATTATATAGCAGAAAATAGTTTGTCAGATGTTTCGTTTAATTCATTGCAACAGCTTAGATAGTTCTAACAGCTAATGTTAGTGCGGGAGAATCGAGTAAATGCATTTACTGTTGTAAAAATTGTTTCGGCTTCTTGTGCCATGCACATTTCGAAGTATATTTCGAGTTTTTATACGTGCCAAAATATTATAGTTTCTGTCAGGTGTTGTCGAGACATGACTAAATTCCAACTTTATTTCTAATAATTATATAAAAATATATAAGTGCAAATATGACAAACTGAGTTAAGGAAAGTCGGGCCTTATTTTTGTTATATGTACGCAGCCGTTGAATGCCGATGAAAACAGTTGAGATGAGATAATTAGAACACCCTCCGACTAATTAAACCATATTACAATGCAATTTTCTTGAACTGAAATTAAATATAAGAGTAAGATATGTAATTAAATGATGTAAAAGTAAGTTATTTTTTTAATATACACATAACATGTATAACATGTATTAGGATATACCCGGTGCTGTTGACACATAAGCCTCGTTCAAACATAGAATTAACTAGAAGAATGTTCTTACTTTTGCATCAAGTCAAAGGAAACAATTTTCCATTTTTCTTAAGCAAAACGTAGCTTTAAGTTTAAAACTATTTTTGACAATACGCTCATCCTAGTAAATCAGATTATTTTCATTTTGTCTATACCCGTTTATAACGCACTGTTACACATAAAAATGGTCATTCAAACCATATTTCTTTAAGAAGAAATAAATGAATGTATACATTTACCATATAGTTAAACAATGAAGCGGAGTTCAATATAAACCGTAATATAACTAGACATTATTATTTGTTACGTTTTCTGACGTTTCTGAGCTATACGGTTTGATGATAGAATATATATTTACATTTCGATAGAGCTCTGCAGAAGATAGAGAGACTATTTGCTATTTATTGTGAAATGTAATGACATATAGGCTTTACCTAGAGATTTTTTACCACAATTTTACGAATGTTGGAGTTTTACGAGAGAAAGAGCATTTTCCTTTCTATGTTTAGGATTGATTCTGTAAGTTTTCCCAATTCTGGTAACTACCCTGCATTAATTAATACCTACATTTTGCTGTACTTTATGAGTAGAGAATGAGTTAATAAAGATAAATTAGCTGGACACCTGTAAAATGCCTTCCGCACAAAAGGTCTGCAAAGCCTCAGATTGGAGAGCATGTGATCAGAAGTATTATACATTTGCATTTTTGCAGATATTCGTAATGCAAAAATTCATACTTTTTTATTTATTTTTAAAAACTTCTTTAAAAATGCATTCTGTTTCACTTCATCTTTATTTTTATCCGTCGGTTTTATTTCCCGTTTATTCTTTGCGTTGCATGTCAGTAAATAAACGTCTGCTTACATCTCTTTAGTTTTAGTCTTTGAATAACGTAAAAAGCACTAGTCTTAAAAATCAAAAGCAGTCATCATGACTATAGAATACGTTTTCCATATGGGATTCCAATATTTCTTTTCGGAAAAGTTGAACGGGCATTCAATAGTGTTAAGATATTTACATATGGTTCATATATTTTATGTTCACTATCTTGTCCGTTATGTTTACATCAGTGTATTCCAACCTAGTGCATGTTTAAATCCTGATAAGTGATGTTTTTTATTGTTAAATGCCGCTTATGTATTCCATTTGACAACCGTTTTCATAATAAACACATTCTGTATTCGTATGTTCGAAAAGGCTGTGGCGTCTCCCCTCCCTCCATTTTTACTCACCCTTCCTCGCCTCCTCCCATTCCCTTTTACCCCGTTTCCCATTTTCATATCTTTCATATATCTAAAATTACTTATTTAACAATTAATAAGTTCCCAATCGAGGTTTATCGTATAATAACCCGTGTTTTGAGTTCTTATGCGTAAGAATATATCACGAAGGCCGTAGGCCTGGGTGATATGTTGTTTCGCATGAGAACGAAACACCCGGGTTATTCTACGATAAATCACACTTAGGAACTTGTTATTTAGATTCGAACACGACATACTAGTATCAACAGTGTTAGAAAGAAATGGTAACTACCTTTTACGACCATGCTACGCACCTTGATCGATGACGTCATTGCACGCGCGTGGGTTATTGCAGAATAACCCGAGATAGATTTTGCTTTGATTTGCTTATTTAATCATATTTTGTTGCTTCTAATTTAAATACAAATGCACAAATCATACAATGAAAAAGGATTGCTTATTTTAACAAATTAATAACAGTATGATTAGAATTCAACTTACATAAAAGCAAAAGGGTTTGGCCACAAGTTTTGCCAACATTAGAGGTTGGCCCGTCCCATATACATTTTGCTCTACATGTATCTAGAATATTTGCTCAGTGTCAATTTGTGGTTGGCCTACTTTTCGAGATGTGGCTAGGATATTTTTGCTGTGCTCAAAGCTTCCATGAATTTATTCATCTATAGTTTCTGAAAATACAGTTTTGTTCAATTCTGTACGTATTCATTTACCATGGTATCAGTGGTTAAGGCTCATAAATCAATATACCGTTTTCCTTCATTTTGTTAACACAATAAAAGTCATACATAAGTTGGAAATTCCTCGGAGAGGTAACAAGTATTGCAATATCTAAAGAGGATTTAAGCCGTAAATTTACTGGGAATCTTTATTTCTTTTCCAAACGTGTGTAAAAGATTACGT
This sequence comes from Mercenaria mercenaria, assembly GCF_021730395.1. NCBI lineage: Eukaryota > Metazoa > Mollusca > Bivalvia > Venerida > Veneridae > Mercenaria > Mercenaria mercenaria. The sequence continues at coordinate 62,288,346 of NC_069374.1, forward strand.
ATTGCATTAGTTCAAAGCTCTAATGCAAATATTATACACCATTCTCAAATGCGCTCATTTGATTGGTCGAAATGAGTGCACGCGCGGGTCCGCAATAAGCGATATTGACCTGCAAAAGTGATAATGACTCTTGTGATATCATTTTTTCTTATATGTATGAAATATGGGCCAGTCAAATGAATGCATTTGTGAAAATGATATTGACCTCGGCCTGCGTACTCGGTCAATATCACTTTTTACAAGTTCGTAAAAACACATATTGACCGAAACATAAGCCAATAACTGTATAATAAAGTATTAAACATCTAGTGATTTACCTAAAGGTGAATGTTCTTGCTTTGTTTCAATCCTTTATATTGACAGCTATTCCCTGTTATCATTTTATGATTTTGTCTTCCTTTGTTCTGAACGAACATTTTGAAATTAGAAGTGGATGCAGACAATTCCAAAACATGTCAAAATCTTCGTATAGACATAGCTTGAATGATATTCTATCCTTAAGATGAATATAACTGACTTGACATGTGACACAGTAAATAAACGAGTGATGTACACAAAATGTACATATTAGTTTTTATAATATATAATTGAGTTGTAATACCATTACAATAAGAATATAATTATGTCAACGTTGTTTGTGTATTTATTTTGTTTCATTTAAAGGCAACCTGACACAAATGTATGTCAAATATCAACTTTCCGACTTTATGTGTGGCGTCTCTTAAGACAACATTTTATGCACGGACCAGCATATTGACATTGCCAACCAAGCTACTAAATAGTAAGCAAGTTTCGAAGTAAGATAGTCTTAGACCTGTTGCTCTGTTTAAAAGTTGAATTAAGATAAGAAGGTATATTGAATTTTCAATCACAGAAAATCACATTCGGATCTTCATTGTCATTCTGATATCTAAAATTGAAGATGCTGATTTACCTTTCACCTATGTGCAGTGTCAGTACATACAGTCAAGCTGACTGGTTGAAACTGAATGAAAAAATGATAATTCAAGATACTTATACATTTCTTGGTTGTCTGGTAGCCAAAGAATTGAATGTTTCTTTGCAAATTAAGACAAATATTATTCATTATTTATGTTACCCTGTAACATTTCGAAATACACTGCAAAACTAGGCTACTAGTTAAAATTATTTTCTAAGAACTAGAAAATGTAAATAAAAGGATAACAATTATAAAACAGTGATACATCAGAAAGGTATTTATTATCTAAGAAATGATTTGCATTTTCAACAATGCAGAAATATAGCCCATTCGTGTCCTTTCCGTGTCTTCTGCTAGCGATTTCAACGTGACAAAAATAGTCAATGATCATTGTTAATAAAATAGAGACATTTGATTTTGTTTGATATTGTGCAATAATTTTAATGTGTTTATCGGGCTTTTGATTCACTTAACACCATTAGACTGTGTCAAAGTTTGGTAAATTTCTTGATAAAAGCTAAGAATAAATGATCGGTAGGAAAAGCCACGATTTAAGAACGCAGCAACATACCGAATACAGTGTATATGCATGGATGTGTACGTACTAATATACACACAAAAATAAACATACTTTGTTAAACATATCGTCTTATGAACGCAAAAACAGGAAAACTTACATTTTTTCAAAAAATACTTTTTTGCATATTTTAGTCCGCAATGATGTCATACATATAACCCCCTCCGCCCCCAACCACCATCCCCCCTCCCCCAATTTATTTAATCAAGTTTTTATTTTCTTTTTAAAAAGACGTTTTTAGGAAGTTTGCAAAGACCTGCTATCTGCAAACCAGTTTTTAATAAGAGCAAAAACAGGTCTCGATCTCCCGGTGGCTTTGCACTAATAAAATATTACTTACTGCATAATATCTAAAAGCTAAAACAAGCTAAGTGCATATAACTTGTTTTTGCAGCTATGATTTGTTAAAAGACATTATAACAGATAGGCAAACAAAATAGTAAATTTGCATTTTATTATAATTTTAACTTTATGTGAGTTTGAACACCTAACGGTACAGCTTAATGCTGTTAAATTGATAATGACATACTAATTGTCTGTTGTTAATTATCTTAATTAGTGATGTCACTTCCTGTTGAGATGATGTTAGACTGAAATGTTTGTGATGACGTCATATTTATCTGCGATGATGCCATAGTATTCAACAACTTTAAAACATTCAAAGTTTCAACTTTATTATGAAAAAAAAAAACAAAAACATAAAGATGATTAAGGGGCCGACCATTTAAACTTCTGGTGGGCCCGGAGTTTTACTAGGAGGTAAGATTTTTTTCCTTCTATGGAAGTCAATTTTTTTTTCAGAACTTTAAATCAAAAATATTTTTTCAGAGTAAACCAAAGATACTAGTATTTTATATTCCCAAAAGATCTTAGTTATACTTTTAATTATATGTTATTCAACGTTAAAAAGCGCGAAAAAGAGATACTTTATATATATTGAGTAATTTGCCTAAGTACACATGAAATAGCTAAATGTAAGTCTCTTTGACTTAGAGGATTGTAATAAACTTCTCTAAGCAAAAATGGTAAAAAAATGGCTTTTAATTTTCATATACATTAATTATATAATTGTCAACTAAATGATAAATGAGCCCAAAGGGGCAAAGCCAGCCAAAACTGGATGTTGATCGGGACATATTAGGCTGGTGTATTCTGGTGCATTTTAATGCATATTTGGAGATATACTCCCCCACTTTTGGATTTTTTTTAAATAATAATTATACCTGTCAACATCATGAGTATACTCTGGCTATCTGATGAAAATGCAAGCAAAAAAAAGTCTAATAAAGTTCACCAATATATTTGAATAATAATAATTGCTTTTAGATAAAACAATGATGACTGTCTAGACCTGATACAGGGTACAATCAGCCTGATGGGTAGAGAAAGAATGAAGAAGCAAATATCTTTTATAAACTAGAAGACAGTGGATCTGTTTTCTTCTCTCTCCTGGACTTCGGCGTAATATAATACTACTGATACCAGATTTGTGAACGTAGTGAGCAGATTGTGTTTTTATAATGCTCCGGGAGCTGAATTCTAGGCTTGAAAACATGTATGTTTGCAGTTTGTAGGAACAATGGTGCGTTGGGTGCACCCTTGACTCAGATGGTGTATACACAGTATCATAATGTGTATCTATACTAAGGTGTAGCAGGGTGGCCATGGTCGAAGCTGGATGATTTTGAACTCTGCGCCAGATACACGAGCAGCATAAAATTCTATGAACCAAACAATGATGCTGCGAGTATTTGGTAGGTGTTACAGAGAGCCTCGATCTCCCGGTGAGTTTGGATCGTGAAAGGGTTTGATAGCTTTTGTTGTTATCGTTTTTGAAATCATCGGTGTGTTTAATTTCCATGCATGACTTCTGCATCCGCATTTTGACAGGTTTTTGATTAATGCGTCTACCCATACATTGCGAATGTGTCAGGTTTTGTAAAATAATCATTGATATATCTTTCTCATACGAAAATAAGCATTTTCTAGAAAACGTAAACAACATCTTATTTTTGCAAACGAAAATTCAAACTGCGTAAATTGCTTTGGTATTTCGGTATCATGATCTGGATGTAGATTGATAGATTGAATTGCAAATCAATATAATCACGTTAATTGTTATATTAAGTGTAGCTTTTTTTCCTTGAGACCTCGGATGACTCAGGCATTTTTGTTCTCCTTTTGCGTGCTTGAATACCAATGTCTTACTTGGGGCTTTTATGGCAGAGTGGTTAAGGTCGCTAACTTCAAATCACTTGCACCTCACCGATGTAGGTTCGAGCCATCCAGCTGGCTTACGAAGGTCTTTGGTGCCCGCCCTTTATAAAATAAGGCTTGGAGGAGCACATGGGAACAAAAAAGATCTGTAACAGGAGACAGCGCGTCGACTATTTCTATGCTGGACAGTGAAACTGGGCACATCTGAGGAAGCTGGAGCTGTCACTGGAGTGTTTAATGACTCCAATGGTGGATGAAGATATTGCCATGGGCAATAGCTTGAATCTGTTTCAAAAACATTAAGTAATAAGAGAGATAAAGATAAAGTGTATCAAAACACTTAATAAGTATAATTCAAAGCAAAAAGTGGCATAATTCATAACATATTGGTGCAAGAGTTATGTACCTTGTGTCAAATGATGTGAGTGATGATGTGGAACAACTACTTCCAGTTTGAATCAAATCCATTCAGTAATAACTGAGATATAGTGAAAATGTATCAACATTAACCTTAAATTCTAAGTAAAAGGGACATAATTCATGAACAATTGGTGCCAGAGTTATGCACTTTGTGTCAATTGATGTGGGTGATAAGGTGGAACAACTAAATGTTTGAACTAAATCCATTTAGTAATATCTGAGATAGAGTGAAAGTGCATCAAAATTAACCTTAAATTCTAAGTAAAAGGGGGCATCATTCATGAAACATTGGTGCCAGAGTTATGCATCTTGTGTCATATGATGTGGGTGATAAGTTGGAACAACTACTTTAAGTCTGAATCAAATCCATCTAGTAATAACTGAGATATAGTGAAAATGCATCAAAAATAACCTTAAACTCTAAGTAAAAGGGGGCATAATTCATGCAATATTGATGCTAGAGTTATGACCCTATGATGTGAGTGATGATGTTGAACAACTACTTTAAGAGTTAGAGATAGAGTGAAAGTGCATCAAAACTTTAACTTGAAATTCTAAGTAAAAGGGCGGGGTGGGGGGGGGGGGGGGGGGGGGGAGAGAGATGGGGGTAATTCATAATACTCAAAAGATGGTACTCCCCACCCACCTCCCTGCTCATATGCTTGTGTATACAGTATAGATTACTATTCATATACTGAAATTATAAGTATACAAAATTGCAGTCACAATTACACTGCACAGAATCAATCTGCACTCTTCTTCAGCATTGTCCAATATTTTAAATGAAATGCTGCTCAGAAAAATGAATTATGTTATGATATATACTTACCTGATAATGTATTTCATAAAATATCAAAATTTAATCTAAAAGCAGTTTCGAAACAAAGAATATGGCTTTCAGAGTGATGGAAATATTTTTTTTTTAAATCTGACTTGGAGCCTGAAATTTTTTGTTCAATGATTTGGGAGTCAGATTTTTTTTTTCAATATGTTGAAGCCAGAATATTTTTTTCAAGCAAAACCAAAGACAGAATTTTTTTTAAATCCCAGAGTAATAAGTTTCAAGTATTGAACATAAATAATTATAATAATTTACCGGCTAGCGTCCTACAACCGGACACTTTTGTAATATTTTTTACTATAACTCGGGAAAGAGATATATCTAATGGTTAAAATTTCACATGAACAAAGCTAGGTTCTCCTCCCAACTAAAGGACTAATTTGTTTACTTTTAAAATTAGGTAAAGTAATTTATCGAGGCCCGAACGAAGGGCCACCGGATCACGTTGTTTTAAGGTCTAACAGTACCATGTTTCCGGACCATATAGGACAGCGAGTTGTTATTTATTGATTTTTAATTTACGTTCAATATTGAATTAAACTTTATTTTCAACCAAGAGAAAGTAGTCGTCATAGAAGTGTTGGGATAACCTCTCTTGAATCGATGTTTTGATCGTATCTCCCTCGATTGAATCTTTTAAATTTCACTTTTCGAAGTGGATATTTTGATAAGAAAATGTGTTTTAGGGTGTATTAAAATCATGCATTAAATTATCAAAGCTGTATTTCCCAAGTTTAAGTGTTTACTAAATGTCTCGTCTGCTTACCTCATATTCGTTTGGGGCCTTTAGATTAAATGGCTTGATCTCACGGAATACTGCGTATGCGCATCACGCCACTTCCGGCTTCCCCCGACATGTTAACATGCTTCGTGAGTGCAGACGAAATGATATATAGCATTCATTGTAAAATACTTAAATTTCGTCGTTGTAACTTCGCTATGTTGTTGAAAATCAAGCGTCCATTTGAAAATAAACAGATGAGCAAGGTTAAAGACCGGAATAAAGCATTCACGGGACTGTCCGGTTTGGTGGTCGTCCGAATTTGGTGGTCGCTAGCCAGTACACCAATTGAAACTGAATGAATTAAAATGAAACACATCTCGCTGTACAACATATATAACTAAAGTAATGTCCGGAGACCTTTGAACTTCCTGAATTATGAAAACCTGGTGTCGGTGTGATAAAGATCCCAACAAAAATGAATCATAGAAAAGATGAATATTTCAGTATATGTTGCATTCGTTGTTGCTATAATAGTAATTCGTAAACATGTTCTTCGGGTTTCATTTTAAGAGTTTGTAGGTAGGAGCAGTTGCAGGAATATTTAACAATAAATTTTAACCTAGCAAATTATGTCGTTTAAATGCTTTTTACCTAGATAGATCATATTATCAGTGCAACATAATCATTATACAAAACAAATCTTTATTTAGAGATGTTATATGTGGGAACATACATGTACTAACTGCAAAAAGTTGCTTAAACTTCAATTTTTTTTTAGCATTTTCCTTTAAGTTAGTGAAAATAGGGGGAGTAAGAGAGATAGTGGGTGTGATAAGCTATTGAAGAACACTTATACCGCTACGTTAAATGTTCATTACACAACAAAACGATATAAGTAATAGAGAATCGATCTTACAGAGTTTCGTCGCGAAGCGACGAAATTCAGGATCGATCCTTCTACGGTAACATGCGATATATACCTAATGAGATATACTATCGAATTAAGGTTATAACACACTAAATAGTTGTTGTTCTTTATTCTATATAAAATTGACCTATTTCCAATGGCCGCAGCACACATCAGGACCCATTTTAAATGTCTGTAAACTACATTTTCTTGAAGAATATTGTCAGTGCTAAATAAAAATCAAAAGAAAAGTGGGGGTCATGTTTGATGCAAGAAAAATAATTTCAGTCAAACACACAAACTGCAAAATCAGCTAAAAAATGAGACCCCAGATTATACTGGTGGTGTATGATCTAAGTTTCCATGAAAAATTTTGACATGGTGTTATTTCATGATCAAAATGCTATCTTCGTGTCAAGCATAGATCTGTCATGTGATTTTACCAAAAAAATTGCAAAGAAAATAAGGAAAATAGCTCTACACAGCGAAAAAACTGAGGACTATTTGTATCCGCCATTATGCGACTACCATTTTTTTTCGCGCCATTTTTCTATTTAGTGTCTGTATGCCTTAAAAATGTGGTATTCCGGCACGTGCACAGAGCGTCTGTCTTCGGACTTTTTGGAAGAATACGCTTTTACTTTGTGCATAATAAGCGTCAACATAACTTGTCCGAACCGCAACGTCTTGCACATCAGTAAAATGTGTGCAGTATTGTTTTTTATTCCAAAATCTACCTTTAAATTGATATAAACGCATATTTCTGGGAAAGCTGATAGACTGTAACGATTCTCGATTGAGGCATTGCCTTATTTCATATTATTCTTACTCGGAGTTATTAAGTGAAATTATTTATTTGGCCTCAGTGGCTTAATATTTAAGTTCGCTGTCATAAAGTCATTTCCCTTCGCCGATGTTAGTTCGAGCTTCGAATGGGCACATCAGTCTTCATTTGAGGACGTCATTGAGCTGGCTTTGGAAAGGCATCCCGACCGTGATGAAATAATGTCCAGAATGGCTTTTAGGGTCTAGGAAAGTTGCGATATGGCCTATGGATGTATCGACGTAACGAAATCGACTGCAACAATAAAAACACATCATTTCTTTTAATAAATGTTGTTTGGCTACAGATCTAGACATGCTTTCACATGATCAACTATTTCATTTTTTGTTACTCTTGACGTTTGAAAATGCTAATTGTTTGTGTATGTATGGTTAGATATTGAAGAAAATGCTACAGCATCATTACTTTGTCTAACTTTACTGTCAATGCATTAATGCCATCCTAAAACTCTAAAGTCCAGCAGCTGCCGATTGTGTATCAGGTAATATGTTTGACATTTATTTCACAGGATCTATTCGCACAAAAGTGACATGTTTGCAAACTCTGAGAGATATAAGTAAGCGGTTATTTTATAAACAGGAACAGAGCGTGTCCGCTTATGAAAACTAGACCTAAAAACTACAATTTTCTGGTGCTTTCTTCCGGTCGTTAAATCTGTCATAGTTTTGTTAAAAGTAAATGAATATTTTTCCCAATTTATACACATACAAACAGTATATAGCATTGAATGTGATGGTGCGCGCACAGAATAAACAAAACAGAGAACGATTCGAAAACATGTGAATATACTTAAAATAAGTGAATTTAAAAATATCGGTAAACATCACGACAGGCTACACATATATCCGTAGGTGAACTATAAAGTTATAAAGCTACTAGAGAGGATTTGTGTTAAGGGTTATGACTTACGTTTGTTTTTGTGCAATTATACAGATGTCACTAATTGTTGACAAACATCACGCTAATATGCCATGATCTGATTCTCAACAAAATATAAGAAAAGATCCTTAGGACACGAAGCAAAGACTGCAATGCATATATTCTCATAACACAATATTAATGGAATTCGTTACAATAGTGAAACTGATGACAAACAAAAGTCGTGAAAGAAGTAAGACACAGTCCCACTGGCAACTACCAGATGTTAATTAGGAAATTCTAACAATAAACATTATAGTCACAAGAAGAATCGTTCTTGCAGTTGTCACATACCTGTCTTTTACACATTGTCCAACATCACAAATAATGTCTGTCCACATTCTCTGCCCTTTACATTTATTTATACTACATACTAATTAGCATTTATTGAGTATTGTCATTAGAACATACGGAATGCATTTTGCCTCGACAGCATTGGTAATCACATTTGCTTACACTCTAGCCACTTTACGTCCCTTATCATGTAAATTGTTCTATTGTCAGGTAATACAATTTAATCGAGATCATTAAACAATGTGAATTTGGAATGAGTTTAAGACGCGGTGCGATGTAATCCAACGCCATAATGCCTTAAATATTTTAGTAAAGCTTTAGCTTCTATGACAATCGTGTTATTAATCAAATCGGCACAAAAATGAATACAACAAGGGAAGCTCCAAGCCATATTTATATCGTGTGTGTTGTTGTAGCTAACATAAATACAAGCGCAAAGTTATTATTATTATTATTATTATTATTATTATTATTATCATCATTATTATGATAACACATTTATATAACTCTTTTCATGCACATTTACAGCTTCAAAAGTTCTCTACAGAACACATTGCAAAAATACAATAACTAATTCAACACGAACAAGCAAATGCCGAAATGTTATACAAAAATGTTGGATTTTAGCAGGATTTTAAAGGCAGTCAGCGTGTCAGCATCCCTAATTTTGACAGGAAGGGAGTTCCTAAGATTAGGAGCGGTGAACAAAAAGCTCTGATTGCCATACATCACGGTTTTAGTCTTAAGCACAACCAGTGACGGCATATCCTGTGATTTTACATTTCTAATCGGTCTATACGCTTCTGTCATATCCCTTATATAGGCAGGGAACTGATCATGTAGTGCCCCAAAGTTGTGGGTCAGAACCTTGTAGATGTATTTCACTGGTAACCAGTAGAGGTTCTTCAGAACCCGTGTAATATGATTGCGATGAGACGTCTTAGTGATAACGTGGGCTGCATTTTTCTGAACATTTTGTTACGTTCAGAATACCACTTAACAAAGCATAACAGTAGTCTAATCTAGAGGTAACTAGGCAAATGACAAGGTTCTTTGTAGCATTACTGGTGCGATACCGCCTAATGTGGCCTTTTCTACGTTGTTGGGCATATCCAGTCCGGCACAAAGAGTCACAGAACTTTGGTTGTGAGGATGTCATTCTGTACTTTTGTCAAGACCGGCTCAGTTGAATGGAACTTTCTGTACGAAGTCTCAATCGGTATGCTTTTACTAAAATTCTCAAATAATTCATATAAATCTTGGAAGCATATCAAAACGTTGAAAAAGGTCCGTACTCAAAATAACTTGAATGTAAGATTATTATTCTTGAAAGTGTATCACTGTTTACCAAATGTTCATGTTATATTCATTATTAGTAATGTCATGTTTGTAATATCGAGAAATAAAAATATCTTGAATGCATGATTTTGGTAGTCATCAGATATATGACAAAAAAATCACATTTAGCCTTTATGTCATGTTTTTATGCAAGAATAGCGAAAATACGTTTATGTTGTATATCAAGGTCTGCAGAAGCCCTAAAGTTATGTTTGTGACCTTATTATCCCTATATTGTTAGACTAAGCCGACCCAAATAGCCGTGCTGATGTTAACCAGCTTCCAGTTTCAGTAAGGTTGCCATCTTGGATCCATTAAGTGACATATCCAATCTCGAACTCAGGCGTTGGTTCAAGATAGTAGGTATGAATCTAACATCAGCCAGTAAAGACTTCTAAAAGAATAAAACCTTGGGGTATCATTAGCGAAGAAAAAAATGACAGTAAGTATTATCAGTAAAGTTATCTTTTAGTGTCGGACTTCCAAATCGTATCAAGATTATCCATTTTGAAGGTTAAGTGCTGAAGTAAATGCGTGAAGCTATTTAGGTGTCACGTGCTAAAAACGTGTAATGAAATTAAAACACTATTAGCGTTCCAGTCGTATCCCTGAAGAAAGACTTATTTCATCGAAGAATAGTACTGATGATAACTGTAATTATTTTTTTCGAAAATGATCATTTAGAAATAACAGATATAAAGGGTTAGTATAGTCTACTATGAATTAACCTTGAGTGTATCACACATATATAAATGTCAAGTTATATAAATATTTTTAAGTAGTTAAAACTGGTTTTGAAATGGCTAAATTTCAGGCTATTAACGAAGTCTGTTATGTGATTTCTACGAATAGAAATCAATTTTGTAATTAATTTTGTACTTTTAAAATCATTTCTTTCTTTGATAAACCACCTGTTATTATACAATTACTTAATGATTTCTATATTGTTTTTCATTTTAATGATGTGTAACATTTGCAATTTCACATAGAAGTGAAATGATGTGCGCAACACTTGATGATTGTTTTCCACGTAATCAAGCCACTGGTTAGTCACTTGAATATTTTGTGTAGAATGAAAGAGTTATAGTCATGGTTGCTGTCTTTTCTAATCAGAGCGTTAAACTTTGTTTTGGTCGAATTTTTGAACACTTGATTAGATTATAGGTGGAATGCAGTATTTGAACAATCGTTGTTAAATGTTTATCAAAACCGATCGGATTAAAAATAAAATTTTCTTCTTTTAAGTCATATTGAAAGTATCTAGTTATTAGTCACATTCATCGAACAATTACAGTCACACTGTGCTTAATTTGTGAAATGTTTTAATGATGTTTGGGATGTATTAATCTGTAGAACTAAGTTAAGATTTTTGTTTCAATCATGTTACAAGATTCAAAATACGTAACTATTACTTTTTGCACTGAATATTGCAAATCTGCCCTTTGTTGAGCCACTTCTGATTTTATGTAATAAATAAATAGCGTGTCAGATCATGTTTGTAATTAATTGCAACTGTCTACATTGTTTTAGCAGTTTACATAATTTTAAAGTTACGTAAGTACAAGAAAACAAATTGCTTCAGCTTTCTGTATCAATCATTGTCGATAAATATTTCAAGTAGATAGAGGGGTTATTTTTATACATAATAAATGTGTTACCACTTCTGCCAGGTTTTCGTGTTGTCAAGATTTTGATCTAATTGCAGCATAATCATGATAAAATATACAATATCACGATGTGTTTTTGTTGATAACTGGATACTGATAAATATAGGTAAGATGATTCTTTAACACGTGGACAAATCCTTCATTCTTCAATATGAAAAATGCGTAAAAGTAGGAGAATCTTTTCCGTAGTTTTATAAACATGCCATCAATACCAGACCTCGCAAACAAATCGCATCATAGTTTCAAATGAAGTAAAATGATAGGTTCAGTACTTTCATGTATAACCGAAGAAATCCATACACTGATAACAGCGGAACAAACATATTAAACTTCAAACAAAAATCATTGTCTTTTTCAATTTCTTGAAACATTTCATGTCGTTGACGTCAACAATAAAAATAATTACAAAGAAAACAAAACGTAGTCTTTTTCACTTGATTAATCAAGTTCTAATAGTCTCAAGGCAGATATTACAGTGTGAAATTTCGATAAGGGGTACAAATTACCTTTTTCTTAATTAAATAAAATTAATCAAATTGAAATAAGTTCGTAGCGCTTTTCCCCTATTCAGTATCAGCAAAATATTAATAACATTAAACAATTTAACATCATTCAGGCGGTGTTAAAGGTTTATTCAATTTTATATGTGTACGTCCATGTTTGCATTGCTGTAAATTACAGCCCGGTGCAGGATGCGTTCCTAGAATATGACTCGTTTCCTTTTGGATATCTAGCTTTATTATGCTCCCCAAAGGGCGAGCATATAATTATTTGCCGCTTTGTCCGTTTCATAATAAAACTGAAATCTAATAAACTATTTTCTTTTTTGGGATAACTAAGATAGAAAGTAAGAGTCGATCTAATATCCATAGAAAACAATAGAGTGTTAAGGTTTGTTTATTTAATTAATATGACATTTATATGTTGTTTTTTAACTATTTCAATAACATTTCATTATGTCAGGTTAGGATAATTTAAAGGCACTGACCTCAAGATTTGGCTAAAAAATAATCTTTCTTTCAAATTGAAGTTTGGTTATATTATGAACATTAGAATATGAGTTTTTATTTCTAAATTATTTTGAAAATTCTAAATCGAGAAAAAAGAGGATGACCGCGTCGGGAATCGAACCCCGGACCACCGTCGTCGTAAACAAAAGCGCTATAGCGGAATTAGTGAATTGTAACATTTATAATCGAGACAGTTTACCTGGAGTAAAGCGTTACAAAGGCTTTTCGATTTTCATCGTAAAAAGTAGTAAAAACAGCAAATTCTCGTGTGTTTCGTAACATATAGTTTGTCTGACTCAGTAATTAAGTTTTAAAGCCTTCTTAAGAACTATAGCATTTATCTCCAGATATATAAAAAAAGAGATGATTTTTGTTTTTGTTGTCGAACGATCTGTAGGCCAGTCCCTTTAACCAGTGTTATGAATATAAATGTAATCGTACATACGCGAAACATCCTCCAAAGTAAAGACGCAAGTGAGATTTAGCATACATTTTATATAATAATAATATACACACACACACACACAAACAAATAGGGATTCCAAGACACATCCTAAACAACTAAACCAACCAAGCATTACCGTACCTTTAGAACGAATTAACCCTTATCCTGCTGACGGCAAGTGATTCTGCCTTTGCGAGCAGTGAGGACCAAGATCAGCACGTTAAACATTGTGCGCAGATGCCCAATCTTGCATATCCGCCATAGGTCAAAGATGCATTGTAATTAAAAGGATGTGCCCAATAGATAAATCCCCTATACACGTTATGGCAACAAAGACACAATATATAAAACAAAAATAAAATACTCGTGTAAAATTGATATAACAGTACCCTTCTTACAAGAGGAGACAGAAAAAAGTGACGAAGATGCGGGATTTAAAACTATGTGTTTGAATGACTGAGATATAAATAATACATATCATATCAAATGTATTCATTTATTGATAATTGTTCGATATATATTTTTTGTATATAATCGACATATTCTAAAACAGTTCGTTTCTTCCATTCTGAACTTTATTTACAAGAATAATTTTAGAAAGTAATGCATTATTTTCCTAGGAAAAGTAAAGTTCATTACCCTATTCTTCATAATTTTAGTGTGTTGCTCTTCTAGTTGTATTTAGTTTTAATGATACAGTTATATTATTTCCGTCCAAATTATCATTAACATTTTAATAATACCAGATCCCACAATACATGTTTATTACAATACATAATCTGCTTATTTTCATAAAGAAATATATATATATGATAAAATAAGATATATTTAATAGTTTTTATTTCTCTCTATCCCTTTAGAAACTATTGTGTTTTAAATAACTGAGTAATACTTAAGAATTATTTACAGTTGATATATTTAAACATTTGTTTTTGCAAATTCTGCTTTGCTAAATCGTTCATTAATTCGTTCGGTCAGCATTAAGGAAATAACTAAACTTAGCTTCTTGAAATTTTCTTGATAATTACACAAATTAAAATAAATATGTTATCAAATTTCATTTTATCTTTAGCACTGGTTTGACGGTTTTTGGTATATATCAGTGGTAGTGATATTTGGAGCTACACTTATGCCACCTCAGTTTCTATTTGTGGATGGCCTACATTTCGAGATGTGGTGTGTATGTAGTGGTAGCATTAGATATATCTTCGAAGTTTTTTGTTAAATAAAGAATGGTGAGGATATTGCGTAAGAAAGATGTAGTGTTATTATAAACGATATAAAGTATGGAATAAATGAAAGTGTATTATCATTTTTGTATGAAATATGAACAATTAAATGTAAAATTCATAACATTTTCATTGCTCTCGTAAATCTTATTATTACATTCACGTGGTGGGAGTGAAATGGACACTTTTTTCAGTTGTATAAACTTTTGACGTTGGTATTGTTTTAAATATATGTCTGTAATAGACTATAGTAGTCAAGGAAAGAAGACATTTAGATTTTTCAGCTGAAAATGTTAACATGTGTTAAAGGATAATTGCATTTTTCTTTCACATTAATTTGGTGTTACCAAACTCGTTGAAAAAAAGTGATCAATACTCGACAGAGTCTCGTACTTTGTTACATTTTTCAACATCAGGAATAAAACATTAATTAAAAATGAATGCTCGCTATATATTTGTTAGGATTCCTACACATTTTTAAAGCAGAAAATTATGTAGACGACATTTTCTGATATTTTTTTCTTTGAAAAAATAGATAACGGGCTGAAAATGTCACTGACCATATTATGATCAACTGTTTTTCTCCGCGAGTTATTATTATAGAATTTAGCCCGAACATCCGAGAATATATTCACATAAATTTTGTGTTAGTAACCTTACATACGCGAAAGAATATTTGGTTAATGTATCAAGTTTCATCATATTTCAAGCGGAAATAAAAAATATTCTCACGACTAAACGGACATGTCTCAATATCTGCTACATTTCAAAATAGAAGTATTGTTAAAGTGTTTGTTTTTCCACATCTGTTTGTGAGTTGTATTTGCCTAAACAATTATTTAGTGACAGAAAACAAACGCTTAAGCATATTAAATGTCAAAACATCCCGTGTAATACCCTGAAAGAAACCTACTCAAGAAAGGCAATAACAGGAAAAGGGAATTAATATAAAGCTCATCGGACAGCCAATGTCATGACGATGATCAATTTTGTATTTTTGGCCGCTGTTCTTCAGAGGATTCGCATAAAACATGATAAAGCACGGGAGCGGAAATATCTCATTACATTTTTCTCGTTCTATTCCTATGTCAAACATTTTACTTATCACACAAGACATTAATGTAACATCAACTATCGCGCGATAAAATCTCATCCTCAAAAATAAAGTGGGGAATTATCTACTGGTAGGTTAATATGTATTTCTATAGGAGAAGATATCTGAAAACTTTGAAATACAAATAGTTTTACGTCAATTGGTAGAGATGTTTTGGAAACTTACCATTAAGAACCGTAATCAAAGGAGGCTGATTTCTAATTTACGCCACCAAAATGCGGGCTTACAAATTAAAATAACAAAAAATTCTCATCGAAACTATAGCAAAACAGTTGATAGTGAGTTTGATGAAACCATATACATTGCGAGGATGTTTCGTGAATGATTGGGGAATTGAACGCATTTCTTTTTCATCACAAATCACAAATGTAGATATCAAAACCGTTGATTTCTTTTACAACAAGACCATAGAAACGTTTCTGAAACTGTGTTGTTGAGTCATTTTTCCTCAAGGAAGACTTTGCTGAATTAATTGTATAATTAATATTATACATGCGTCAATGAATTATTCCATGAACATCTCATATTCAATGATAGTCCGATATTTGTTCCGAACATTTAAGGTGTTTCTAAAGTAAACATCTATATCGCAGGTGAAATTCAAATTACGTCAGATACTTCGTTATGAAGAGTCAGTCATTCTTTAATTTATCGCTAGATTTACGTGTTGAAACCCTACACGACATTATAAATCCGTCGACAGTCAGCTTAAAAGTCTAATAATACAAGATAATGTATAGAGGATATTTGTTTGTTTTGAGTGAATATGGAATATATCTCACTGAGAAGTGAGAAAATTTGAAAATGTGAAATTTTTCTCACTTCGAGGTGAGATATATTCCATATTCACTCAAAACAAACAAATTTTCTTTTTATTTTATGCTCAATTACGTTGAGATGTGCATTTTGCAATTATTTTTAATCTCAGCGCGGGAAACAGACGCGCGTAAACAGACATGACGTCAGACGTACTGTGGCGTTATAAAGACGCATACAACATAAAATTCCATATTATTTTATTTTTTGCTTCATAACGTTATGAAATTCTCTTTAAATTAAATAATTTGAATCGAGAAATATACTATAAGGAACAAAATGCGACTACAATTTTCATCCTGTTTTAAGCAAATAATTTAAAATTCATACACAATGTAATGAGGGGACGGAGCTATATCTCTCACAGTGTGAAAATATAGATTTCATATTTTCACAGTGTGAGTGATGAGATATGATAGAATACAGTATTTAATAAGTTAAATTTATAAAATAAATAAGTACAAATATCATATGTATGTAGCGGTAGCATTAGATATATCTTCGAAAATCATTTAAAAAAGAATGAGGAGGACATTGCGTAACAGAGATGAAGCGTTATCATAAACGATACAAATTATGGAATGACTACAGAAAAACAAACGCACATAATATATTGTTCATTTGGAATGGGACTGCAATATTATTTTTAAATAAAAAATGAACAAATGGATGTAAACATTTTCATTGCTCTCGTAAAACTTATTATCTCATTTTTACGTCGTAGGAGTGAAAGGAAAACATTTTTCATTTGTAAAATAAACCTTTGACGTTGGTATCGTTTTTAGTATTTTAGTATAGGTCTATAATAGTCAACGAAAGAAGACATTTTGAGCCTCGTAATTTATAACATTTTTCGACTTACAGAAGACATTTTGAGCCTCGTAATTTATAACGTTTTTCGACTTGAGCGATAAAATAATTAAAATCGAATACCCTCTATATAATGTTAGATTTCCTGCATTTTTAAAGCAGAAAATTATGTAGACGGCATTTTCTGATGATTTTGTTTCGAGAAATTAGAAAACAAGCTGAAAATGTCTATGACCATATTGCTATAAACTGTTTTTTCGACGTGAATTATCTTTTCTGATTAGATATTAAGCCCTAACATCTGAGAATATACTGACATAAATTTCGTGTTTGTAACCTTGTATCCTCAAAAGGATATAGGGGTAATATATCAAGTTTCATATTTCGAACGGCAATAAAATTATGCTCACGATCACAAGGACGTCTGTCAATGACAGTATTAAACTGTAAAACAATATTTGCTACTTTTCAAAATAGAAGAATTGTTCAAGTGTTTGTTGTTCCACATCTGTTTGTGAGTTGTATTTGCTTAAACAATTATTTAGTGACAGAAAACAAACACTTAAGCAAATTAATTGCCACAACATCCCGTGCAATACCCCGAAAGAAGCCTCTCAAGCAAAAAAAAAAAGAAAAAACAATAACAGGAAAAGGAAATTCGAATGACCAATGTCTTGTCATGACAATGATCAATTTTGTACTATTGGTCACTGCTCTTTAGAGGAGTCGCATGAAATATGATAAAACACGAGAGGGGAAATATCTCATGACATTTTTCTCGTTCTTGATCTATGTCTAACATTATAACTTATTACTTCAAATCATTTGTCCCTCGCCGATGTGGGTTCGAGCCTCACTCGTGGCGTTGAAGTCTTCATGTGAGGACGCCATTCAGCTGGCTGACGGAAGGTCGGTGGTTCTACCCAGATGCCCGCTCGTGATGAAATAATGCACGGAGGGGCACCAAGGGTCTTCCTCCAACATCAAAGATGGAAAGTCGTCCTATGACTATAATTGTGTCGGCGTTATACCCAACAAAAGCAAAACAAACTTTTATGTAACATCAAATACCACGCGAAAAAGAATCATCCTCAACAAAAATGTGGGGAATTATCTACTGAAAGGTCAAAACGTATATATAATAGATATCTGAAAACTTTGAAATACAGTTTTTACGCCAATTACTGGAGATGTTTTGGATACTTACCATTAAGAACCGTAATCGAAGTAGGCTTATTTCTAATTTACGCCGGCAAAATGCGGGTTTAAAGATTAAAATAACAAAGTTTCTCTTCAAAACTATAGCAACACAATTATTTGATAGTGAGTTTGATGAAACCATATACGTTGCCAGTTGCATGTTTTGTGAAGGATTGAGGAATTGAATGACTTTCGGTAGTTTTAATTTAAATTACATAAATATCAAAACCGTTGTTTTCTTTTACAAAACGACCGTTTATGAAAACGTTTATGAAACTCGGTTGTTCAGTCATATTTTATTAAGGAAGACTTTGCTTAATAATTTGTACATACTTGCGTCTATGAATTATTCCATGTACATCACATCTTCAATGATAGTTCGCTATTTTTTCCGGACATTTAAAGTGTTTCTAAAGTAAACATCTAAATCGCAGAGGAAATTCAAATTCCGTTAAATATTTTGCTATGTAGAATCTTTCTTAATATTTTGACAGGTTAAGGTGTTGGACACCTAATATATTTATTAGACAACATTATAATTTCCGTCGACGGTCGGCAAAAAGGTCTGATTATACAAGATAATATATAAATATAAATATCATACTTTTGTTTTCGCAGGATATATAGAAAGAGATGGATCGCACTTCATTGTGATAGCCAAAGAGCTATAAAATAAATAGATTGGCAACTTGAAAGGCATATAGAGCAAATCTCGCCAACCTCCCGTGACAAAAAAACGAGATCTCGTTACCAGAAGTGGCGCTTTCTCCACGCGCCATTTTGTATGCGAAAGCAGTTATTCATCGGTAAAATAATTATCACCGTATGACCACGCTTCTTTCGATGGCAAAAAAACCCCTGTACTTCGTGTCTTAAGACCATTTCTCATTAAACTAATTTTGTTTTAGAAGCTAACATGTATTTTAAATGTAGTTTTAAAGGTACAAATTGTAACTGCATGCTCGCCGATGTTTGTTTTTAGTAAGATAACGCCGAATCACGCTCTGACACGAGCTCACGCGAGATTACAGCCAGTTGCCATTCTGTGTATTTTATACTTCATTGTGATAGCCTATGAAATATAACCTCACTCTTGAAGGTGTGCGCCGTGATTTACGTCTTTCCATGTTTGTCTAGGCAACCCTAATTCAGTTCCCGCTTTCATAACTTTCCCTTGGTGATATATTAATTTCTGTTTTCGACATATCCTAATTGATTTTAGAAACGTAATCTGATTTCGTAGACTGACATAAGACATCTTGTGATTATGAATTTAAATTGTAACTTGCACCCGCACTCTTTATTACCTTCATCATTACTCGAAACTGTTAATAAGTACAGTAGTCTTGTCTGGCATAGCTTTAATGAAATTTTGAAAGACAATCAGCTTGGCTTAATGAGTCTTTATACCACATGGCTATCAAATTAACTTGCAGCATACAGGTGCGAAGCATGCGAAATATCAGACAATGAAATGTCCTTGGAAGTCATTTAATCTGACCGCAATTGCGACAGAATCATAACCTAAGTGTATATGCATCACATCTAATACTGCGAAAACATATTATAGTTGATTTTTGATATCTATCTGGTATTTGTGGAACAATTATAAATAGTACCTTTCACATCATGCTGTGTAGGTAGAGAAAACCTGTGTCGTTGTACCAAGATAAGTTAGTAGCGTAATATATGATTTTTACACTGGATTTTGTGGGGGTTTTTTTTGTTAGTATTTATTACTTAAGTTATATGTTTAGCGACTCCCAAATGATAATAGGTAAGGGTAAATTTATCGGAAGCATAGAGCACCACAAACAAAGCCTCAAGTTCAGGTAAATGCATTACATATTGACTGTACCTTTCATCATAACGTCAGTTTATAGAACATTCATCATTTTTCGTTCTTGTTTTTTTTTTGTTTTTTTTTTTTGCTACTCAGTCAGATCAGTTATTTGATACAGTGAAAGTGTGTTTATTTGAACATTAATCGCTTCAGCACAAGTTCACAGAGATGGCAAATATACAGGAATAATGATTCTGTAACATTACAAATATACATCTAACGAAAAGTAAATTATTTGGAACTTCAACGGAAGGATGTATGAAGCATAGCGAGTAAGTGTTGAAAAGGCTTACGATGTAGTCACACTACACGAACAGCTAGTCGATAGTAATCGGCATCCGTATTATGCAATATAAACTAAACAAATGAGAATTTATTGACTTTAATTCAGCTTTCAAATAAAATCGACGCTACAAAAAACATCAAGCTAGTATTTTAATTCATTTTAATGAGACTAGTTGATCCAATCTAGACTATGTGATAAATAGAATCAGTTTGTCAGAACATTAAGCCAGTCAGAAATAGAATTCCAGAACTGTCACTAATTTTCTGCCTTTTCCGGACACTTATCAAAGAATATAAGTATTTCATAGTTGTCCATTTTTGCGTAGCTATCTGCCTTTGGCAGAGGTTCTAAAATCGGTAACGTTACCTGGACATGGTTTGAAATTTCCCGGTCTGATGTTTTACTCCAGTTACATCCATTTCCTGAAAAATGAACGGTTCAAAGCGGTAATCGAATTTCCAAGCAAGTACTGACTGGACTTATTTGTGTTGTATGTCTGGTCCTTACAACAATTCTTATTTATATTGTATATTTGTTTTATATTTGTACTTTACCGGTGTACTTTTTTAACTTATAATTTTTTATTTAATATCAAAAAAGAAAGCAGACAAACATAGAGAATTTGTTCAGTGTTGTTATATTTTCTGGTCTTTTGGAATCATGGAGTCCATTCAATAAATGTGTAATGAAGTTCTGCTTAAGCCGGTGATAGAGGCCATGACAGTGGTTGCACATTTCATTACCTCTGTGAACAGACTTAATCAAACAGAGTCTATTATTCTGCTTGGTTGCATTCTATGCTTCCAAAGGATCTTTTTACAATTTTATTTACAGTCTTATGTTTTGATCAATGTATAAATGTATTCACTGTCCCAGGTGTTAATATTTAAGACAATAAATCGCGACCTTTTCAGAAGTCATTACACAGTTTCCTGTCAATTTAAAGACAAAGGAAATAAAAGTATTCCATAAATCAAATAAGGAGTAACAGGAATCGAAAAAAAATCTTGTCAATGGGTAGATTTAAGCCGAATATATTTTATTTAAAGTAGTACTGCATATTGGATCAAAAGACTTCTACTATATACAACTTGATGAAACACGTTATAATATACTCAAGACGGTAAATAAAATATACTATGTCGTCTATTTGACCTTTTCTTAGACTGATTAGAAAACATGTGGACATAACACTAATTTTCATAATGGCAGTCTATGGGAAAGTCATAGTTTTGATGACATTTTTGTAAACAGATAATATTTTACTACAATGAGGGTTTTAATGAAAACTCTCTCAGTCATAAATAAATATATATTTTCTATTACACAATATTTATTATTACTATAAAAGTTACATGGGAATTCAGCCTGTAATATCTTTAAGGAGGTAGGTTACCTTTATATTTGTATGTGCGCATGTCCAACCGGAAGCTAACGTGACGATTTACGACGACGTTTACGACAAACTAAATGTGTTTGTATATTCATTCTTCTGAAAACAAATCATAGACCTGTCTTCGATCTGACGCTTTATGGTTTAATGATGCAGAAATAATGAATAAATTGCCGCAGAAACGCTTCAAAACAATGTTGCCTTAAAATGACGTCATTGACGTCATGACATTACGTGTCAGTTACCGCGCAAAATTAATAGCTTTTATCTTGAAAGTACGTAATTCTGTGCATTTTCTTTATTCAAACTATTTTCAGATAACCATTATTTGCTGAAATATTTTTTATGAGTCTTTTGCTCTGAATAATAATCAATATTTTGCTTCTTTTATGTAGTTATATTGAAATGTTATGCGGAATGTAAGAAAATGGATGATGGTAACCAGTGTTATTTGGAATATAGTTTGGTGAGAACCTACTTGTTACGGCCATTTTCAAATAAAAAATCTAGCAGTTTGATTTGTAATACCTATTTTACAGGTTCCGTTGATAATTTGTTACTTATATACTAAAACTAAGATCTAAAATTGTTCAAATTTCAGTAGAAAATTGTGGTTTCTTGAATTGAATTGATGTTACCATGGAAACGAAGCCCGTGACCTATGTATCTAAATGTAAAATTCAAAAGCGTTGACACTAGTCTATTTAAGAAACACAGCTTCGGCTTTTTATTTTCATTTCAACAATATCCATGAGAATAATAGTAGCATGCTGAACGATTTTTCCATGAAAAATGCCAGACGAGGGGTACTGCTGTAAGTATTCTAAGCTTAGAAATTTGTTTGAATAAATGCAGATAACACGAAAATATAACTTACGTTAGAAATAATATGTTTTAAAGCTACATCAACTAGAAAGATAATCTTATTCAATATTATTTTATAAGAAATTACGACAAAAAGCAAGATATAAGCCATTTTAAACATCCCTGTTGCCATGGTTACTTTAAACTTTAAGAAAAATAGGGTACCATGTATAGTGCTTGGTATTTTGCTAATAATATTCACCCAAATATTCCATGTTCGTCATTAACAGAATAGTACTGAAGCCGTCGAAAACCCCAATTTTTATACATAGTTGTTTAAAAATGAGAGAAAATGCGTTACCATGGAAACACGAGCCCCGCGACATATACATTTTAAGATTATATTAGAAAGCTAACGTTCATACTAGTAAAATTATAGATTATGCTGACTTCTACAGATATCAATGAAACTAAAATACACTGAAGTGTTAAATATCCGCATTTTCCTTCTTCTTTCAATATGAAATACCTTTGGAGGGTCATGTTCTTCAAACCTGTATACAAATTGAACTTGAAGGGACAGAGACAAACGAAACTGAGATTTTAGCAGTTAAAACTTCATATTACACGAAATACAAAAAGATGCTGCGGTTCAACTAATTTGAATTTACCCTTGTAACAAGGTAACCTACCTCCTTAATGTCATATTTTTTTACTTGATAAGGTAAAAACGTTGGCATTTTACAAATTTACACACAGGTTTCCATATTCATAAAACGACTTTCCATATGCCGAGTGAAGGTTTCATTTTTTCCTTCTTTACGTCAATACTTCCCGCTGATCAAACGTGCAGAGCTATTATAATGCTGAAATGTATTTCGTTTTTGAGAAGAAAATCAAAGATGTGATAAAAAGAGCAACGATGACATCAGTTTATAATTGTACAATCAGATAATGGGACAGCAGCGCATCCAGTGATTGACTCGAATAACGACAGACTTGCGTGGCAATGTTCATTAATGTTAACAAAAATTTCATGTTTTGCCTTCTCGTGTTTTGAATTTGTCTTGTGAACTATTGAACTCTACGAAGAGACATGCATTTACTTGCAGTTTTACCTAGTAACAGGGAAACACTTGTTTAGTGGTCACACGTTCAACCCGGAGAACATGGATTTCAGTCCCGCTGACCATGACTTCACATGTAACATCAGAACTGGCTTTTTTTTCAGAAAACATACTCGATTCGGTTGTAGAAAAACTTACTGCGTTCATCACAATCACTTACATATTTGATAAAAATATCAGTTATGAAACTAGCTTTATTAACATAAGAATATCTGTCAACACGAGCTTCCGTTTAATTTTAAATTACCCCAATTTATGTCATACTGCTATAATACATATCTTTAGACAATTTCATGCACGAGCTGGCACCTGGATAGTACCATCGACCTTCTACAATGTTCTCTTACAAAACATGTCTTTAAACGAAATTAAAGATGTTATGACGTGTATACATTTCCAATTAAAAAACTGTTTTTATTTTCTTAACATCAATGTAAAAGATTATTATAACTAATCAACATTCATAAAGCGTATTACGCCTCTGCAATATTCTCTGCGTTCATACGTGAAAAATGTGCTAGACAAGCAAATAATTAAGTTTCAATTAATATCTGATATAGTAAAATCATATGTACATAAACTTTAATTTTGTCTAGTAAATACTGAACTATAACTCCAATTGAAACATGCTTCATGTATGATATTACGAGAAATAAGTAATTTACCTGCAACATTAACTTGCCTTTCAATATGATATAGCAGAATATTACCCTGCAATAAGTGCATGTTTTCGTGAATGATGTTAGTTACCATGTATGACTGGCCGTATTGTGTTGAGGGAAACATAGTAGAACAGGAAGAACATGTCTGAAAGAACATGATATTCTCTTTGTTTGAATATTGTATTTGCTAACGGAATTTTAAAAGTTTAAGAAAGCAAACATTTATCTGTACAAAACTGTACTTTAATTTAAACTCTATGCATGCTGTTGACCATCTCCTCGCGTATCCTTTCTAACGTAAAACTGTCATTTGTCAATGTGTGCTCGTTTGTATTGACAGTACACTGAAAAAGACGTTACTTTACTATACCTTCTGTAGCAAGCATGGAGCATCAAATGATTGTTTGTTTGTTTGGGGTTTATCGCCGTTTTCTTCAACAGTATTTCAGTCATGTAACGGCGGGCAGTTAACCTAACCAGTGTTCCTGGATTCTGTACCAGTACAAACCTGTTCTCCGCAAGTAACTGTCAAATTCCCCACGTGAATCAGAGGTGGGGGATTAATGATTTCAGACACAATGTCGTTTATCAAATAGTCACGGAGATGCTGAGTCATGCGATTCCAGACAAGTATTTTGGTACTTCTTTATCTTCTTTCTTTAATTCAACCCCATTGTGAAAACAGAAAAGAATGTTTTATCCTCATAAATCCAAAAACCTCTTGCTTGTAGTTTGCAAGAGCAGAATAAAAAAAGCCATAAATAATTCAAAAAATCTCCTGAAGCGGTAACACAAAACATGAAGTTTAGCCAATTTTAAGCAAAAAAAAAAGCTATTTTTAAGTGGAAATCGTTACCAACGCATTTTTTCTCCAAAATGACTAATTATATTCTGGAAGAGACTTTAATGAGATAGTAATATGGGATATATTAAATGGAACCTTTGATAATCAAACTTTGAACCATAAAAGATGAGAAAACAAGTAATATATACAAGGTAAAACAATTACCTTGAACCGAAGGTTGTAGAAATATCTAACAATGATAATTTGCATGAACATTTACTGGATTGTTAGTATAAGCAATTGTATTGTTTCATAGTCATTTTAATGCCCAATAATTATATTTTAAAAAATCTAATATCAAAACATATTCAGTATGTAATTACTGAAACTTTTACAACTTCTTTGGCATCTTACAATATTTAATACAATTTTAATGTTCTTATCGGGCAGTGGAAGAACTCTTACAACACGTTTAATACATATTGCACTACGATAAGAGATGTTATTATTGTTACTCGCAGGTATAAATTCACATTTTTGTTTGTAAATAAAAATATATTATGTTTCCTCAAGCTCAACCACTTGCTAGGTTGATGGTACTTGAAATCCCCAAGGTTTTTTGAAGTAATGAGCGATATTTGAGGACATCCTGCGGTGACATGTCTTTAATGGCAATAAAATCTATAATAGCCTTCGGCGGCACAGAACGCAACCAACAAAAAATAACAGATTTGGTCTGACATTGGTCAGGTAATGACATGTTTAATCGGAATTCTGTTATAATAAAATTGAATGTACTCCATGATCTCAAAGGATCTGAAATATAAACACGCTGAGTTCAAGAAGGGACAGAGAGATTGCAGCCGTCTGGCGGCACTGACAGACTGATGTAATGATATTTAACAAGATTAGAAGAATAGAACACAACCTATCACATTACAGCAGATTCGATTATGTTTTACTTGCGCCTGAAATGTCGGAAATTCAAGTGCTGCATTTTTATAGTAATAACACTAGGTCAAATATTTTACATTTATTCCACATGAACATTTGATTAGAATGACATTTTTGCAATGTGATGTTGCAAGTGCGGAGACAAAATATCGGAGACGAGAATGAATTGGATACATGTGAGTCTATTTATAAGTGATCAATTAAAATATATCACTAAAATCAGAACAATGTTTCAGCAACAGTTTTAACACTTTGTTACGCGACCTAAATATAATCACATTTCTGCAGATGCATAGTTGCAAGTGTAAGAAATTTCTCATTCGTTCTTTTGCAATAAAATGAATGTCGCCAAGTCATTTAGTTTTTACTACTAAAATCATTTTAAGACATCACACACTGTTTCTGTATTCACGTTTCATTTCAGGTTACTTGAATGAAAGAATGAAGTATAGTATTTCATGTTGAACGCTGTCTGGAAGAGGTGAATTAACCCAAATATGATATCAACGGACAGACGTACATGTACAATAAATAGGCCTGATGACAAAAGTATAAACACGCATTTTTATAAATCCACGGTGGTTAGGCTGTACTGAATGTAGTTTTATTCAAAGACGTTGTCAGTTGTGTCCTCTCCAGGTCTTTAAATGATGTCCTTTTATTAAAATACATTTGTAAAAATTTTGTTCTGAACTGTGTGCTCATAATACAATATAATACAAAATTTATGGAATTATTTACAAGCGCAATGATATCCATAAGGTCTCCCAGAGGCAAATAAACCTCGTGAAAGAAGTCAGGCACAGTCGCACTGAGGACAATAAGCAGTCCTTGTGGAAATTCTGTAAACAGAAACAATATAATCACAACCAGAAGCATTCGTGTAGTTTTCGCCTGCCTATTTTCTCGCCGAAAATTGGTCGACGTCGCAGATAATCTCCGCCTACGTTTTCTTCCCTTTACATTCATACTTATCAATAAGCTTCCACTAAATATTGTCATTAGAATACATGGAATGAGTTTTGCCACCACTGCATATGTAATAACGTTAGCTAACACAATAGGCTTCGTTTCATTTGTAGCCAGCTTAAGGTCCTTTATCATATATATTGTACTATTATCGGGTAATACAATTTTATCGAGCTCATTAGTCAAGTAATTTGGAATGAGTATAAGCGTTGATGCGACGTAAACTAATGCTATGACTTTCTGAATAGTTTTGTAAAGTCTTCGTTTCGCAACAGTTCCTTTGGTCGTTGATCGAATCTGCACAAATCGGAATACTGCCAGAGAAACTCCAAGCCATATTGATATTGTATGTGTTGTTGCGGCAAAATTAATCAAAAATAAAAAGTACACAGCCCAGGGGTATGAATATTTTTCTGGGGACATGTCGTGTGGTGGGAAGGCACAGTAGAAGTGTATCACAAACGGAACGTATGGTATCATGGTCAGTATATCTGAAACAGCAAGCCAAGAAAGAAGCGCGTTCGTTGGGTTCCGCATATCTTTTCTCGCCAAAACTGTAATATTTATAATGTTAGTTGTGATCCCAAATATGCAAACTATAAGACTCGTATAGCCGTGTATGGATGTGAACCAACCACCAATTTGCATTAGAGGTGTCATTTCGGATTCTTCGGGTGGCGTGTCGGTTTGGTTGACCTCCATTCCTATCTCGGAATCAAACATTTGTACTAGGTAGAAGGTATCCAAAAAGCATCACTCACACTGAAAATATAAAAAGGGACATATTTTTGTATTATAAACGATGACAAAAAGAGAATAAATGCATTTTTCTCACACTTACTTTTAACAACGACTTCCTAAATATATCAAGTATATACACATCAGATAAAACATAAACAGTTCAGTAAATCTATGGGTAGTCTAGCTGATAAGATAACAAGCGCCCAATCAATATGGTACTGTTGAAAACACTGAGGTTCTTTACAGTCTAATTGAGTAAATCGTGAACTTTATAACCAGTCTGAATCAGTTTCATTCAGACAACACTTATGATATTTTAGAATATATTTTATCTGTATGAATATCCAACCCGTGGTGATTTGTTAAAGCAACAATAAGACAGACATTGTTTAACCACATCATTAATAATCAATTAATATTTATCAGAAAACAGAATTCATTATTAATCAATCGGCGCGTTTTTGTCAGATGACTTTAATCAAAGTTTTATCTATTAAAATAAAGAAATAGGCTGTAATCATGACTAATTTGTGATTATGGTAGTACCATTGCAAGTATATATTCATAAATTTAGTACATCATTGACACTTGTATTGTTTAATTACCAAGGCATGCTTATTTCACACCTTTTCATGGTAAGAGATGCCGGTAAGGTTAAACTATGTCTTTCAGAGTAATTGTTTTGTTTATGCATATGATACAAATGTTAAGCTTATGCAATCATTTGAACTCCCTAATGTTCATGGCCATTTAAACAAACGAAGTAATATTAGGCTGTAGTACTGGTGCTAGTCCTTATATTGCATAGCAGAAACATTACCTCTTAATGAATATGTTAGTAACATTTACGGATGTCTCTGTGAATCCTACTTTATAATGTAGCAATTACTACAGCTGTAACGGATTTCTTTTTTATATCAAAGATGATGCAACCTCATCAGGGAATGCAAACATGCCAAAGCAGTCGCAGGTCAACTTCAAATTTAATAATAAATCATATTACAATATTCATTGCGCTATTGAAATATGATTAAAGATTTCATAGACCTATGTACAACATGTCATTTATAAAACAAGTTATCACTAATCATGATTACGTTCATTGAAAATACTCATAACGAATTACAAACAAACTGTGCAGTAATCAAGACGTTATTAATTACCGTATTCATAATATTCTATTCAATTAAATTTTCAATTAATTGACACAATGTAAGATCGAGGCGCAAAACAGCTTCCCGAAAGTTCGATTATCATTTGCCTAGATTTATTTAACAGGATAGAATATAAAATAAAATAGAAACGGTACTCTATTAAGCACTTTTGTCTATCAAAAACAACCTATTGAGTTGACGCATTCGTTTACAAAAAATGTTAGAGTAAAGCCTACGAGAGTCACAACAATCCGCATTGTAAGACAAACTCTACAACATCGCTGAAAACGCATAAAAACTATTGTTAGGTATGAAAACATAATAAAACATACTTGCTCGAAAACTTCCTCACATATAATGAAATATCTGACGAAAAACGTCATATGTCATATATTCTTCATGAAGATATAAAACAGCCAAAGTCAAAGAGTGACTTGCATAATTGCGTTCGTTGCTGACATTATTTGGCTTCTAAGTTTACAAATCATGAACTGTGGATGACCGATGCTCGTTGTAAATTGTTTGCAAGTTCTGGAATAAAAGTTAATTTGATGTTTGCAAGCGGCTTTGTTTTGTAAGATAAACTCTTATTCAGTTAGATGTAGTATAATCAAAACGTTAACTTTATGTTCTACATACAAACCTAATTTGTTAAAAGCTTAAATACATAAAAGATGGAATATAATGTTTCAGATGGACGAAATATTTTAAATTACTAAAGTGGGTTTAAATTGATCTAATCTAATGCTGATAACTACGTCTAGCAAATAATTTCTAGAACTGCACAAACAAGTAGTTAATTTTGTACTGTTAATATACATGAGATTTTTTTTGTTTTCTGAGTTTTATGCGTAAAAGTACTTAATGATTCATTTGCACGTAAACGGAACTTTGGAGCGTGATGGTAGAAGCGCACAAAAAAACGGTTTAAACTCCACAGTGATGTTTTTGAACCTGTCAAGACCTAAGCGGATCCCCACTATTCCCTTTATTTGTTTCGTCCTTCCCTTTATTTGTTTCGTCTTCTTTGTATATATGTTTTTGACTATGTATACGAACTTTTGTGGATATCTTAATAATAAAAAGCATCAAAAACTACGCTGCAATAAATTGCTGGTCTATAAAGTTCTGGTCCTGCATCTGGATATTCATCATTGATTTTATCACCGTTAATACTGTGGTCTGGATAAGAAAATGTGTGTTCACATGAATCTCTTTTTATGACCAGTTCAGTTATAACAATTACTCGTAACTATTTGTTAGTAGCCTCATCCGTAAAATTTATCGCAATATATATTCTGATCAAAAAATCTCTTTCGATTAATAAAATTTCTTATACAAAAATCGAATTATTCAGTTATAAATTACATACTTAAAACGTAAATCCGACGAACCAACTTAAATGTTTTCAAAACAAATACAGACTGACTTGTATAACATTATCCTCAGAATCTAGTTAGTTTCCTAATATGAGCCGTTCCATGAGAAAACCAACATAGTGGCTTTGCGACCAGCATGGATCCAGACCAGCCTGCGCATCCGCGCAGTCTGGTCAGGATCCATGCTGTTCGCTAACAGTTTCTCCAATTCCAATAGGCTTTAAAAGCGAACAGCATGGAGCCTGACCAGACTGCGCGAATGCGCAGGCTGGTCTGGATCCATGCTGGCCGCACACCCACTATGTTGGTTTTCTCATGGCACGGCTCAATTATTCATTTTCAAATCAAGTAATTTCTTAATGTAATCAAATCTTCCTTTCAGTACTGCTGTTAGAATTTCTCGTACGGAACTAACTGATGTTATATGTAAACAAATAGATTGTCTGTTGTTTATTCATGAATAATGTGCAACTGTCTAGATGATACAACCGTTTTCGCGGCTAAAATAATAGTTATGTTACGTGTATGAAAACAAAATAATATTATGTTTATAGTATAATTGTTTTGGCTGATTCATCAAGCATATTTCAAAGTATATTTCGAGAAGGCACGCTATTTTATACATAACAGAAATACGTAATCCTTTTTTTTGCCAAGTTTTTTGCGTTGTCAAGATTTTGGTATAATTCCAGCTTTATCGTGATGAGATATATATTATTAAATAAGTGTTTATAAAAGTGCTTCCGTTTCAGTTTTGAATGTTCAACAAAATTTGTTAGAGAAAGCTGTGCTGTCTTACTGGTAAAAAGCTTAACCGAAGGCCTATGACAAAAGATAAGACACAAGGATTTTAACCCAGTCGGACCAAGTTCAAAGCATTGCTAACATTATTGATTTGTTGTTGTTTTTATTGCAAGTTAAGAAAGTCAGTAAAATGTTATCTTTATCTTTTATCAAAGTTATGTATACATCACATTAATTTTAACATGTCTGGTCATTTTAACAAATTTTATCACAGTTTAGATATGGAAAGAACAGGTAAAAGGCGTTTTTGGATAACTGGCCTGGCGAAAAGTGACAATTCGCGTAAAAACTGTGGAATATTAGACAGCGTAAGATTTTGTATAACAGTTAAAACGACACAGACGCTGCTTTTTCTCTTGATCAGGAGTTCAACTGGATACAATTCTATTCATGGACTTTCCAAAGTATTCAATCTTCTAGGAAACTGATATTACGTTTGTATTACAAGTATCTATAACTACGTGAGATGATTTTAATGTCATTTTTTTCGGAATCAAAGAAATATAGTTATACAAAATAAACGAGAACGAAATCGGTTCGTTGTGATGTTTTCCCTTCCTTTACATCAATCAAGACTGATTGTTTTAGTGCTGGTATATAGACTTAAGAGTTTTTATACTACTAGCATAAGACGTTGTAGTCTTTGTATCGGGCTTGTAGTCTTTGAAGTGATGGCAGACAGACTTGATAGTGCTGGCTTGTAAACTTAGTATGGTACTAGCATGCAGAATTGTACACCTTAATTTATGATTCTGGCTTATAGACTTTGTAGACTCAGGCTTTATTGTGCCGACATACAAACGTTGTGGACTTAAAGGTAACTGGCATGTATACACATTTGCAGTCATAGGCACTATGATCGGCATTATGACCAGTTTAGATAGATGTTATATTCCATGAATTTGCAAGCAAACTGATTCAACAAAGACGACCGCAAGTCGTAGTTCCGAGATGTCTGTAAAATAATGTTACCGTAACTTGTGTGTTTCGGCTTACGATGTGTTAATTACTGTCAACATAATCGTTAATCCTTTCCATTATCTATGTTTGGATGTATAAATGATAAACATTAGCATAAAAATGTAAAGACAATGTAGAACACAATGACAATAAAAACGTATTAAGAAACACAAAGAGACACCGACCTCGAACGGTTAGGGTTACAGGCAAAAACGTGTTCTTAATCCTAAGCATGTTTTAAAGATACAAGAAATAAAAATGCAGTGTATATTAAAGTTACCCCAGTCGGCTTAATCTGGCAAACAAAAGGCGGAGAGGTATATGATACAAAGAATATACGTGTAAAATGTAAGGTTTATAAATCTAAAGAACCGTACGGCCAGTAGATGTTTCTAAATATATAAAATGTTTTCCGTCTTGTACACAAGATACATAAATATAAATAAAACTGAATCATTTAAATATGTTGCATTTAATTGTTCGTCTTTTTGACAAACACAGTTGACAAAGCTCGTTATATTTACGTTACGTAAATTATACACTGTATTTACAAGAATAGCCTCGGAAATACTGTAGTAACCTACTATAATAAAATTGATTACCTCATTCATCAAAACGTAAGAAAACTGTTCTGCTAAACGGTATTCCATCTTTTTAAATATATAAAACTATCCAAATTTTGTTAACAATAACTCGTCACATAACAGTACATGTTTTTACAATAACACAATCTGTGGTTTTCAGAATGAAACGTTGACCATTACACGTGTTAGTTAACCCCATTCTTTTGATATATCCGCTTATTAACGACCGCTTGAATATGTATTTTAAAAATAGAAAGACGTATCATCTCATACCATAATCCGCTGTTATATTGAATTGTGGATAATTCACAAACGATTAAAGAGGCTTAAAATTTAAACTAAGCACTACAGATAATGTTTTACCGCATCTGTAATATATGATACTATATGTGTATTTTCACATGAAGGTAAAAACCTAAAATACCAAGAAAATGCATTTATTAAATGGAATTTAAAGCCAACTTTAGACATTTCTTCAACCCCTGGCATTGAAAGTATATGGAAGCAAGACATTCATTTTCCAATTAAATTTACTAGATTTCAAAGGATTAATATTTAATTTAGTTTGATTGTATACTTGAAGCCCTCCCGAAAATGACAGTCGCTGCTTAGTTTTTATAATAAAAGTTTAATGCCTGATAGTTATGGTTGCCGTGTTTATAAACCTTTTTTTTTGCAACATCTGTTCGACCATAACCCTATTGTGTTATTTAACAATTTTAATGACATTCCGAAATTGAACCATTCGTTCAGTATTACAATGACAACTGTCTTAAGCTGTCAATAAAAACATGAAAATTACGATACTAACAGTAATGTTGTAGTCAGTACTGGCCACAATATCCCATAAATATATATGTAACAAGCTAAAATTGTTTCCAAATCAAGTATACACCGATTTAACCTTTACCCTGCTAAATTTCTAAAATGAACTGGTCCATCATTCAATTTTGGCAATACCATTTATTATTCAAAGGGGTGTTCACTGAAAATTTACTGACTGAATAGCGAGCAGTGTAGACCATGATTAGCCTGCACGGATGTGCAGGCTAATCTTGGTCTGCACTGGTCGCAAAGGCAGAATAACTCGCCGCCAGCAGGCTAAAGGTTAACAGGTAAATATCACTAAAATTCCAGTGAATGTTAAACAAAGACATCGCCAATACGATCTTTGGGGAAACCACAGATTGTATTAATCGAAGAATTGTAAGAAATAGTCACCTCTTGATGAACCGTCACAAGGATAACATGAATGGAATTCAATTTATAAACACTACGGAACAGAAAGTACATGTATTTCAAGTCATAAAAATATATTCACACCGTAAACAACAAAACAGTCTATAAATGAGTACTGATGAACCACTGAAAAACAACTAATATTTTGCCAACTGTTATTTTGCATTTTTATAGGCAATAATTGACATCTCACCCCGCCTATGAAAGGTCTGAAAACAATAAATTCAGTCAAATGCATTTCTTTGATAGAAGACAATCATTTGAGCGTATTTATCGTTACAACTCCCCCTGTTATACATTGAAAGAAACCCACTCAAAGAAAAACAATAACCGAAATAAACCGTGCTAAGTGGAAGATCAATGCCTTGTAATGACAGTGATCAATCAGTACTATCTGCCTCCTTCTCCGGGGAATTCGTATGAAATATGATCACGAAAAACCAGAGAGAAAATGTCTCGTAACATTTGTCTCGCTGTAGACCTGTGTCGAACATTATTACTTATTACCAAAGCCATTAATGTAACATCAACTACCACGCGGTAAAGTCTCATCCTGTACAATAAAGTGGGAGATTAGGTACGTGGATATGTTTTATAAGAGTTGGGAATAGACATAAAATGAGATATCTGAAAATGATGAAGCATAGCTTCACGGATGGAGAAAATGCGTTAACATTGTCTACATGTTTTAAAACCATTGGGAATATTTAAAATAGAAGCTAATTTCTATATTTTTCTAGCGAAAGAGCGTTCAAATGTGAATTCATCTTAAAGTAATCTAGTAAAAAAAGCTTCGTTTTGTTTATCTGTAGCTGAACTAAAGCACTGATACGGATAAAAATGCAAGAAATGTCAATGCTGCAAAAGTGCTTTGGATTTGTTACGTAATGTGGAATTAAATGCACTTTAATATATTTATACATGATTATCATTGTTACCCACCACCAGCATAAGCATTGCCAGCAGCGCCATTGCATATAAATATAAACAATAACTGGTATAAATATTAATATATAAAAAAAGATAGAGATGCTCAAGAGGAAAACCGTTCGTTTAATTATTGTCATCGTTTATTTCTCTCAGAAAGGAATCTTTAATTTATGCATGTGCCATACTATAAACGAAATAAAAAATAATATATGTGTTTCTATAGCAAATGAAATGCAAATCATGCCAGAAATATTGTTCTGTAAAATAATTTAGCAACTACTAACATGGATATTAAACGCGGCAAAATGTCTAACTTATATAGACAATATTATGCTTTTGCATCATTCCGTTAATTGGTCTGATAATAATATGAATAGTTGAAGTTTTGCATTTTGCAGAGATTCCCCTTGCTATTAATTATGAGACACTGACAAAAGCTTATGTTAGAGATATAAGGTCATAATTTACGTATTCCCGAATGTATCTAGAGCAAAGAATTTTTCACAGTTGAGGATTTCGTTTTGGTATAACTGATAAATACCAAGTTGCTTAACCCCCACGATTTTTCCCATTAGTTTATAGAAAGAGCTATATTAAACTAAACGCAGACCTTTGAAAACGATCCCTTTTCAAAACTTCCGTTTTAAACTTGTACGAAAATGTCTTATCACCGTCAGCGGTTGTTCCTGTCGTAGATATAATGTTTGTTTATTTGTTGGGGATTTTTTATTACATAAAGCATGTAAATACAATGCCTAGCGTAAGTACAAACATAATATTGAGCACAATAAATTCAATACATGTTTTTATGACCCAATAAATTATATTTCAAGGCATTACTTTGTGTTGAATATAGACCAGTTGTATAGTTAAAACTATGGACCGGCGATTGATATGCATATTCGTGTAATGATAGAAACTGTGTAAAATTATGAACAGTCCGTTCAATATTTCTTTGTATAGCTAGCGAACAGAAATGTCAGCTAACTAAGAGCATCCCGATTAAAGTCTGAAACGTAAGACTTTGAAATTTCAAGGCTATTTTTGCCGTATACGAGCATGTGCAAATATTATACGGATTTTACCTAGGACGAAAATGGCATGTCCTACAAAAAAATGGCTGTGCAAAGTTTCAACAGTATTGATGCATAACAAGGAGTTACCGCAACTTGAGTTTTTAAAGTTTAAAATACGGGCCCAGCATAATACGTGTATACACTTTTACAGACTTTGAAATATTGAATTGACGTGACATATGTTTATAAAGGCTTAAGTAAGATGTAAACTTACATTTTACTGTTAACTGATAGCTGACTAGAGTTTTATTTTGAACCATCGCCAAGCCTGTCTAAGATAATTTTAAAATCGATTTAATTAAGTTGCAACCATATCCAGATCAATAGTTCTTTTCTGATCATTGATGTCCATATAAACGTTTATGAATGCAACCTCAAATTAAAAGAAAGTAACGGAAAATAATGAGCAGTAATACAGCACAATTTCCAGTTCCTCACATGGTTGCTATGGTGACATACAAATTCGTTTATGATATTACACAGAAAAAAAAATTATTATCAGTTACACCATATCTTATATCTTTCTTTTTCACGAGCAATTGAAACTATAGATTCTTTATCTTTATGCTCATTTATCTGACTAAAGTGACAAGATTTTATAAAAATACGTAAAGGTTATTGACGAAGGGGCCCAACGTTTCTCATCATGTTTTAAGGTGTATTAATTTTGTGCTCTTTCAAAAATGACTAATTTAATATTCTGGACGATTTGCAGAAAACAACCTTTATCCGCCTTCTCATCGTGGAAATACATAAATGACGTCATAAATAACATCTGCGATAATTTACGTTCTCTGCGAAATTCCAAATTATCTTCTTTCATATAAATTACCAGGAAACATCTGATTCAGCTATTTTCTAAGATTTTTTTTTTACATTTTATGTATCATCGTTGAAACTTATTACGTTAATTGTGGTTGATGATTTATTGAATTAAACATGACTGCATTCTTCTTTTTCTTCTAGCGGTACCACGGGTGGTAAACGCGCAATCCAATTCCCACTGGGAATACGCTAAAAATGGGTTGCGCGAATTCTGGTGCTGGTGTTGCGCATCAATATATACAAAATCGAGGTAGGTGGGATTTTGTTTTTTTAAATAACGACATATTTACGAACGTTTTCGAAAAAAGCAAAATGCTACAAAAATGAATAAAGATCATATGTGTGAAATAACAACTTCATAATTTAAGAATCAGCTCTGTTATCACGAACACTCTGCTGACTCGAACTGTCAAAAAAGCATAAAATCATGAAAAATGCCAATTTTCTAACTCTTGTGCCTTCTTTATGGAATTGTGACGCTTCTAATGATCAAACACGTGTAAAACAGTCATGAATATTACATACACTTGAATGAAATGTCGCTTTTGGTGGAAAGAATGGCAAAAAAATAATCGGGAATGGGGTTGCGCCCCGGGAATGGAGTTGCGCGTATACATTATATACATTATGATGTATACGAGCAACTCCGTTCCCGTAAGCAGGATTTGAAGCAAACAATTTTGATATTCGTTACTTTATAACAGTTGCGTTATCATAAGACGCATCAAATGTCCTCAGATTAGGCATATGAGGTCAGAAACGTCCATTTTTGTTGATTTCATGCTTTTTTCACGCTTCTTGTCGCATGAGTTTTTGTGAAAATAGAGCCGAATCACAACTTGCAAACTGGATATTTTACACATATGATGTATTATCATATTTGTGTCGAATCACGGGTGGTAAACGCGCAATCTAATTCCCACTGGGAATACGCTAAAAATGGGTTGCGAGACTTCCGGTGCTGGTGTTGCGCATCAATATATACAAAATCGAGGTAGGTGGGTTTTTGTTTTTGTAAATAATGACACATTTACGAGTGCTTTCGAAAAAAAGCAAAATGCTATTCGACACAAGAATGAATAAAGATCATATGTGTGAAATACCAATTTATTAATTTAAGAATCAGCTCTGTTATCACGAAAACTCTGCTGGCTCGGGCTGTCAAAAGAGCATGGAATCATGAAAAATGTAAACTTTCTAGCTCTTGTGCCTTCTTTCTGGAAATGTAACGCTTCTAATGATCAAACACGTGTAAAACAGTCATGAATATTACATACTCTTGAATGAAATGTTGCTTTTGGTGGAAAGATTGGCAAAAAATAATCGGCAATGGGGTTGCGCCCCGGGAATGGAGTTGTGCGTATACATTATATATATCATGATGTATACGAGCAACTCCATTCCCGGTGCGCAACCCCATTCCCGATGATTTTTTTGTCAATTATGTCCCCGTAAGGAGGATTTGAAGCAAACAATTTTGATATTCGTTACTTTATAACAGTCGAGTTATCATAAAAAGCATCAGATGTCCTCAGATTAGGCATATGATGTCAGAAACTTCCATTTTTGTTGATTTCATGCTTTTTTCACGCTTCGTGTCGTCTGAGTTTTTGTGATAATGGAGCCGAATCATAAATTAAAAACCAGATATTTTACACATATGATGAATTACCATATTTGTGTCGAATAGCAATTTTTCTTTTTCGAGAAAATTTATTCTTGTCTCATACTAAGCAAAATCATAACTTCACATACCTCAATTTCGTCTTTATTTACGCGCAACACCAGCACCGGACGTTGCGCAACCCATTTTAAGCGTATTCCCGGCAGGAATTGGATTGCGCGTATACCACCCGTGCGAATAGCATTTCGTTTTTTTCGAGAAAATTCATTCTTGTCTCATAGTAAGCAAAATCATAACTTCATATACCTCAATTTCGTCTTTTTTTTACGCGCAACACCAGCACCGGACGTTACGCAACCCATTTTAAGCGTATTCCCAGCGGGAATTGGACTGCGCGTTTACCACCCGTGGGTACGTTCTGTCAAAAGGACTTTGAAACATTAAAACAAAACAACGATTAGATAAATATAAAAACAAAACTTTAACCATTTAGATTACAAACTATTCGGAAATATTAACTTTCGAAAAACCCTGTCTCAAATGGTACAAAACCAACAACAGGTGTTAACATACGCTTAAATGTTTTATTTTGATTTTTATTCATATTGACATAGCTATAGGTCAAATGGCGACGTGGGAACCAAGATTCCCCTACGGCCCTTATTCCGGCACGGGTGGACATCTGAACCCAGAATCACCATCCTTACGTAAGCAAGCTAGACGGCTTACTCGAAGCACAATGCAACCGTCATGGAATATAATATTCTCTAGATTTTGATTATAATTGAGATAACTTGAATAAATCTGCTGTTATTTATTTGTTTTTTTTTTTTTTTTTATATGGCGAACGTTCAAGCTTTTGACGGGAGCACTTAGAAACACCGACCTTCCGTGAGTAAGAGGGACGGCTTCCACACATAAAGAATTCAACGCCAGGGAAATTTATGATTATTTCGATAATAAGAAGTCCCGCAGCTAATTATAATTATGTATCTGCTGTAATTAATTATCAAGCATCAAGTAAAAAAAAATAACGCCGATACTCCCTAAACTAGGTTTATATAGATATAGACATATGTTTTTTTTTTTTGTCTTTCGTCAACATAACAGAAAGCAAATGTCAGCGATATTTTCATTGTCAACGGACATTCTTTATCATACCATTGTTACAAGTCATTTGTTTGTAAAAAAAAAAAAGACAAACATAATTAAAGTACTAACGTTCAATTAGATAAATACAGTTGTACTTACTCGACATATATTATGTGTTGGTATAAGTTCATTTGTACTTGTAATTAAAATTATTCCAAGTATGTTTATCTTATCCCGTTATACCTAATAAAGTATACTAATTTATATTGATACTAACACTCGTTTACACTGAATGAGTAAATTTATTGCTAAATGTTTTTTTTTTTAAATATAACACATATTATCATTCGGCCCCTTTTATCATTTCCCCTTTGAAAAGCCTGCAAATTAATTAAACGCTTACTAATAAATATTTAAAATATTCCTCTATGTTCAGTTGGTCACTAGAACAGCACTACACGCTATGAATAACTAAATGCATTCCTAGTTAAATTATCCCTATAACAGACTATTGGATCATCGGCTTTCTGTGTTTATACTCCCCAGTGCGCACAATTGATGATATAGGAGAGGCTGTACTCCCGTGCGATATCAGCACCAACAGTCTCTACTTCCATTACATTACAAAAATACATTTTAAGGCCCGTGTGCCATAAAATAAAATTAATTCCAAATTAGATTGTATTGCAGGTGTAAGCTTTATGTCTTTTTGCTGATTACTTTTTAATGTAATCATTTATACACAATGTAATGAATCCAGCGTATTGATCATCTTTCGAGTAATAAACTATTTTTAAACAATTTTTTCTTGGATTTTTTTTTCGTGTTGTATTTGCCAATATCATACATCTGAGAAACATAATTTCAATATTTTGCTACATATACATTACACTATGATTAAAATGCGAATATTAACGTTGATATATTTTTCAGACATAACTGTTACATAGGGATAAAAAAAATCGTTTTAAAAAGTATAGAAAAACACAGATCATAATCTAGATAGAAGAATTTAGAACAATGCAGACATACGAGTTATCCTGCAACAAAACTGCAAATAATAGTTAAACAAATAAACCAGAATGTGAAAAAATGCAAAAAGCAAATAGAATCTATCAGACGCCTATAGAAATTAATTGAGCCGTGCCATGAGAAAATCAACATAGTGGGTTTGCGACCAGCACGGATCTAGACCAGCCTGCGCATCCGCGCAGTCTGGTCAGGATCCATGCTATTCGCTAACAGTTTCTCCAATTCCAACAGGCTTTAAAAGCGAACAGCATGGAGCCTGACCAGACTGCGCGGATGCGCAGGCTGGTCTGGATCCATGCTGGTCGCAAACCCACTATGTTGGTTTTCTCATGGCACGGCTCAATTGAGGACGATCTTGAACATAATCAGCGTTACAGGAAGGTAAACAAAATGTCTCTGACAAGCTATATGTCAATTATTAATGCATTATATAAACTGTTCTCGGTCCTACATTTATTTCTCAATTGTTAAGGCGTGAGAGATGACTGGGGTGAATGAAAGTTGTTGACATATTTAGATCAATGAACGTTAATTTGAGTATAAATAAATATTATCATGTCGATTTCAATGTTTCGGACCGAAAAGTTTGTTTTTCTGTGTCATGTTACATGGATGACGCCGGAAAATGTTTAAATGTCATCTTACTTTTCACAGTTATTGATTCCAATGATTAATTTTATTACAAATTTAGACCCGAGATATTTAAATATAATGTTTGCTTATCTGTCACAGAGAGTGGTATTTTCCGCAGGACATCAGAGATAAAACTAATTCATAGTTCAATTCAGTAATGAGACCTGACATCTGCATGATATGGATATTTAAATCTCTTAATATTGACACAATTATATTTTGTTACAAAATTCTGCAAGATAGGCATACGTCTAACACAATAATTGGAACATTAAATCATTATTTAGATGCAATTAATACCAATTACTTAATGTTGACACAATTACATTTTGTTACAACGTTCTTCAAGATAGGCATACGTCTAACACAATAACTAGACTTTTGAATCTGTATTTAGATGCAATTAATATCAATTACTTAATATTGACACAATTACATTTTGTTACAACGTTCTGCAAGATAGGCATACGTCTAACACAATAATTGGAACTTTAGATGCAATTAATACAAATTACTTAATATTGACACAATATATTGGCATCATTTATTGACAAGTTTCTTTGATAAGGGTATTTCTCATCAACAATAAATCAACACCTACACTGGAAGATTCTCTATCGGTAATGCATGAAAGGGTGGCAAGTCTTACAGAGTTTTCACTTACGAATGATACTAACAGACAGTGAATGATGAGGCAATAAATGCCATGGCAAAGCGTTTTAAATATACCTTAGATACTCGTTGACGTAGTAAGCTTTGAATAAACAGACGCTTTAAACAAAACAAGAGATCTATTAATCAATCCAAATGCTTTCGAAGTCAAACAAATGTAATGCGGAAGAAATTATACTTAACAGCGGAAATCTGCTTGTTCTTACTGATTTATGTTCATTTCTTGAAACGTCCCATTCGGTTCAAATATTCTTCTCAACTGAACATATTTTCAGCGCATATTTCTTAATGTTTTGATATGATTCAACCCCTAGGGTCACTAATAAACCGAAACGACGAAATAGTTTTCCGATAGTTTTACAATATTTATAACGGCCAATAAAATGAAATAAAAATTGTTAAGAATATCCTTACTGTGAAAAAATTAAAATTCTCTGAATTTCGTGACATATTCCAATGAAAACTCGAGTAATGATGAAAGACGTCCGCTAATTCTTTTCAAAACAATTTCTTATTGTTGCTGGCCTACTTTGCGAAGCTATGTACTCCGGCTGTACTTTGGGTGCTCTTTACTTCCGGGAAATCTACCCTAACCGATCACGTTTTAGTATCTACCACGAAAAGCCGCAGTAAATTTATATAGCCATTAAACTATTTGGAATAAGCTATAAATGCCGTTTTAAAAAGCATGATACAAATAATCATTGCATCAAAGTACAAACATACATCTTTCACCACAAAAAAAACAAACAAACAACAAATAAATGTTTATGGCACATGATGATATATACAGTGGCAAAGACGAAAAATTTAAAAGACTCAACCAGAATGAAATATATGAAACTATTCATGTGTAATGTGAAAATAATGACACTGCCGATTTTCAAAGTAAACGGAGGTATCTGTATACACTCAGACATCTACGCAAGTTCCTTTACAAAATTGTTCTGCTCGCGAAACAGATTCAGACAATACATATCAATTCTACATGCATTCCTTTCAAGTGCATTTAAGCTGACTGATACGATCTGTTCAGTCTGAAATGTTTATTTGTATTGTTTCAGGAATGAATAGTAATCAGTCAAACAATAACCGCTTTAAGCATACATTACTTTTGCGATTTGTCAATGTACAAGAAATCAATTTGTTAAAATAGAATAATTCTGATGTCTAAATTGGTCTAGACATCATTAGTTTACAATTCATTCGCTTGTTACAACAGAAATCCATACGATGTGATATCAGTACTCGTATAACTATCTAATTAAACGTACTCGGTATCAAGTTGGTTCAATACATGGAATACATGATTATTATAAATATGTTACATAAGCCATACAAGCTAAATACTGGTACTGATTTCCACAGGGACCAATTCCACCACCGGTGGTAATTTACAAGTTGTCAATGTTAATCTTTTTTTTTTTTGCGAGTATAAAAAAATAATGCATTTTTATGTCATCAGCCTATAGATTGACGCTACACTGAAATTATGAACATTTTTATTTATTCCACGGTAAAAACCGTAAATGTACAAAAGGATGATAAAATTGTATATGAGCTAAAATTTGTAACAATTAACATACTGTAACACCGCTCAATATTAGATTGCTTGCTTATCATTTACTTATTGTTTTTGAACAATTAAAATATTTGCAACATAAACATTTTTCATTCAATTATATGCATAAACATCTATTATGTATTTTTGATGTTTTTCTACTTGTTTGCTAGTTCGGTTTGGCATCTCTTCTTATAAACTCTTATCCCCTCCCTCCCCATCCCATTCTAAGTAGTTTGTCCAAAACATATTCCACTTGTATTTTTATTTCAGTGAAAATACTAGCACTTAAAAAGTGATGTATCAATAATTTATTTTCAATAATGTGTTTAATTAATAATGATATGCAAATGTCAATTGAAACGTAAATGTGCAGGTTCTTGGTTCAAGTACCAGTGATAGCGGAGTTTGATCGCGATCTCCACAATGCGAGAACTGGTTACTTGATTAAAAAAAATAATAGAGCTATACTGATTTTTTGTCTACAGTTGCTTACGGGAAGTCTGACACTTAAGTATACAAGCACTTTTTCTATCCAACCATTGACGAAGTATAATTTGAAAAATATAACTGGAATTTGTTCAAGGATTAATACGAATAAAGAATAAATATCATTCCCGAGAAATCAAGTATCACGAA
The DNA here is from genome assembly GCF_021730395.1 of Mercenaria mercenaria. Lineage (NCBI taxonomy): Eukaryota > Metazoa > Mollusca > Bivalvia > Venerida > Veneridae > Mercenaria > Mercenaria mercenaria. Next base: position 62,332,424 of record NC_069374.1, read on the forward strand.
GCACAAATGTGCTTATTTGGAACTGTAGTCTCAAGAAGTAAAACAATTTTCACGGTTTCAAAAAGACAAAGGTGATGTTATTGATATATATATATATATATCTAATTAATCACATAAGTATTCGAAATATTATGTAAATTGTTTTGAAAAAAAACTAAGGGTTTACAATAGCATTTGTTTTTGTTATTTTTTCAAAATACAAAGGCACTTTTATAAATGTTTGGATTGCTAACATTTGTGATTATCTAATACAAGTGAAAAATGCATTCATATTGATATACCGGCTATTTTTTGGTATCTCTAGTAGTTATCATTCGTTACAAAAATTTATAGCAGATGTCAGTGTCTTGAAGTTCAGAATTCTTTTGCTATCATAACATTTATGTTTAGCAAAGAAGAAAATAATTAAATAAGAAAGTATGTGATATTTTGTTTAGAATAAACTTATGATATTTACACTTCGTACGAACGCAGCGTTATTATTTACTTATATAAAAGTATATTGTCTGTAGAGAACAGTACTTCAAATGTACGTAAACCAACTGACATTTTTATGTATGTACTGCTTAAAGGATATTTCAAGATGCTCTATAAATACTTTGTAACTGTTTTACAAACTTATACTTACGCTACGTGCGCAAACATACTTTTTGGCATTTTATTGCAATATTAAATGTTATCATTCAACATATTTCCTTCACAATGCAAATATATGTCTGAATAAATTAAATTAATTGATTAAACGCTTACGTGTATATAGTTTAATATCTCCTTCGCTAGAACATAATTATCTGCAATAACAACCAACAACACCATGTATCACATATATCCTATCATAGCAGCACAGAGTCTAATACTGGAATACTATCTATCGACTTTCGCAGTTATAGGCGCGCTTATTTTCCACTGTATGCAGAGTTGGTATTATAGGAAAAGTTGCCACACTCCTCGCATGGCATTACTTAAAGTCTTCATTCTTCCATTACAATATTGTATACGCACATTTAAGAATTTGCGAAAATCAGAAAATATGATAATTTCCCCTTAAAAGTGATAATATATTGGTAGCCACAATACATGTTAATAGGAATTATACACGTGTATGTGATTATATGCACCTTAAAGTAGATTAAGAAGTAAATATGTAACTTTTATCAAACTATTCTCCCTAAATTTAGTCCGGTTTGGAATGCATTTACTATATATAGACATATCCATGAAACCGGCTATAATAATCAGTTTTTTTTCCTGAATATAATAAACTAATTGTTATTAATTCTGGTGTATGCCGACTATTTATTGTATGCTTTTCATTGTAATACAGGAGTATATCAGCGAAATAGCTTTATATTTTCACTGTTTCGCAGAACATAACTTGAATAAGAATGAATATAAATTATTAACAGATCGGAAATTCGTTTGAGAATATACTTTAAAAAAGATATAAAATTAATATAACTCAATTTTTCAACATAGATATCCTGGCGTCATACAATGCACGTGACATTACGAGGGTCAAACAGGTATATTTTGGATTAAACAATTTAGAATAACAAATCATTCAAGAACATCAGTCGTGAAAACATTGCACACAGTGTTCTCTCGGTGAATTGCCTTATTATTATTATTATTATTATACCAGATTAATATAGCGCCCTTTTCATGATCAATTTCACGTTCAAAGGCGCTTTACATAGTTAAATGCAGCCAAACAGGGTGCATAATTCATCCTCTACTAATACAGACATAGAGCGATCCGACCAGAGGGACAGAGTGAGACAAAGCGCCCACAACAGAGAGATCAGAAATCAGATACAGGTTTGTCCGGCTAACTTAGCCTAGCTCGTTGCGAATAGACAGCCTGGTTCTTTAACGTGCCCAGTGTATAGCACTGATACACGCAAGGATTGCCTGAGTTCCTGACCAGTACACATCTAGTTGGGTGGGAAACACTGAAAAGCGTTTCTGAAAATTCCCGAGTAGCTGCCGGGGATCGAATCCCCGACCTCAGGATTGGAAGGCCAGTGTGCAAACCACTGAGCTATCCCTTCTGGAAATACGAAAAATATATTGAAGTGCAAAATTGAGACTCAAGTCCAATTTCTCCGATGATAAAAACAGGAGGTTTTCAAATGCACTACCAACAAAAAATAAAGAAGTAAAGAAACGGTACATTATAATAGGCAAATTAATATATTGAGACATAATTTTGAAGACAGAAATAAATTGTTCCTTCGTAGCAGAATAGGTAATATAATACATTTGTTCTGTAAAATAAAATCGTAAAGACAATATATATTCCCTAGCGTTTATGTATAGCACGAATGTTGATGTGGTAATTGTTAATTATTCATTGTGATGAAAATAAAATACAGTTTCTTTCTCGTAAATAAGTTTGATATACCGTGAAAACAATTTAGTTCCGTGTTTTGGGGCGAAGCGTCTATTAACCTTTAGCCTGCTGGCGGCAATTGATTCTGCCTTTGCGACCAGTGCAAACCAAGATCAGCCTGCACATAATGGTCTGCACTGTTCGCTATTCAGTCAGTAAATTTTCAGAGAACGCCCCTTTGAATAATAAATGGTGTTGCCCAAATTGAATGATTGTCCAGCCAATTTTAGAAATTTAGCAGGCTAGGTTTTAATTTCAAGGATGGACGAACCACAAAATCCACGTAGTTAACAATTCACAGAGTACAACCAAAACGTTGCTTTGTATCTTTTAACGAGTTTCTCACCAGGCAGCATGCACTGTCGACCTAAGGAATAATCTGAACGACTAGCCACTAAGCAAATGCAGCCATTAAAATGATTAAAGCAAGATATTTCGAATTATTCAGCTTCAATTTGTACTGTATGACAGTCATATTAAAACACGTTGCTTCATATTCTTATCTCTACAAAAACAAAAGTAACTTATTTTCTTTGACGTATTCTTACGTTGATGCTGTCGTAAACAAAAACATTATTGAAATTGTTGCTTCACTTACGTCTAAATTGTTTCAACACCCAGTCTGATAGCAATCAAATGTAGCTGTTCAAAACGTGGTTGAAATTCATTTCAGCGCAACAGTCCTCGACCATCAAAAAACGAAAAAATAAAATGGCCACCAAAATAAAGTGGTGTGCCGTGCTACACAGTCAATTTACAATAACTACCAAGCAGTTCCACTTTCCATTATTGCTTTCAAACAATATATCTCATGCCTTCGATCGCAGACTAGGATTATTCCTAATCATGCACAAACACCTGTTTGAAATATGTTATCTGCAGTACCTGTGCAAATATAATATCAAGATAAAAACATCATTAATTCGGCGATAAGTCTGCTGTCAATGTTAACATTATTTTATGGTTTACCTAACAAGAACTACGTGCTTATATTTTCCAATGTTTTCGTTCGCATATTGGATTTGTTAAACTTCTATAGTTACCCTTATCATGTTAAGTGAATTATCATATTATTGTAACACGATGTGTTTATAATATTAAAAGACGTAAATAAAGTTCCATTAAATTAGAAAGATAACACGCACTATCTTGTATGTGCTTTATAGAACAATAAGGCCAAAAACAACGTAATTGTATTTCAGAAGTGATATGTCATAAGTCACAACAGAAAATAATATTCTTGGGCACATTTAATGTATTTTTCACTAACAGAAAATATCTCACATTTCTACATGAATGCTGAGAATTTATTAAAAATAATTTCACAATCAAGATTTCATTTTCTGTCCCGTATGTCAATGATTGTGCCATCATGGTGAAGTGTTACACTTAGTCTGCTGTTACCAAGAGCTGTCGCAGGCAGCAACTTTCGACTATTCAAAAGCATGTTCAAAAATTAAAACTTACATGTAAAAAAGTTAAAAAGAGGCAACAAATTTGAGCCGTACATATTTCCCCTCTTATCATGCTTAATCAGATAGCTGGTAACACATAAATACTGCATTGCGAAAAAAGCAAAACATAGTTATTGGACGTGTGCATTGCATGCCATATTACCACATGGAACAGACGTGTGAACTTTTAATTCATTAAAGCGTGTGAAGTTACAGTCTTGTAAGTGGTTACTGAGTTACCAGCATACGTACAAAGCTTAAACAAATCTGGACATAGACATCTGCGCGGACACAAACGCTGACGAATGGGTGAGTACTTTAAATAATCAAGCTAAAATGATACATTAAAAATCATCGAATCATCGACTTTATTTCCGTTTGAGAACTGTCGCCATAATAATCTTGCATGCATACATTGTGTAGCGACAAGTGCAAGTTTTTACCATGTAAATGAAAACAAAATGTACAACAGGTTAGATTTGCAATGAAAGTATATTATTAAAGCTTCGAGTGTCTACAAGGCTATTTTAAATGACAATGAAAATTGGTACATGTAGTTTCTCAAGAGAAGGTATTTATAAGTCTTAATTTCTTAAGGCTGACAAAATCTGAATTTCGTGTCTTATCATAACATTTTACACTACATACAGGGTGGTCCATAATATATAACATAAATAACTTTAATAACATTGTCAGTTTTAGCGATAGGGAAATAGTTGAGCACTTGTTAGAAAGCTAATTGGCCCAAGTTTTGTATTAGACAGGTAGAATGATTGCATGCGACGTCAACGTGACGTCAATGACTTCACTGATGGCGTCATGTGTTTTTGGTGTTTCCAAGATGGCGGAAAATGCAGAAATTGTGAAAATGTATTATAAATTAGGTAAAATATCTCAGAAACTTGTTGTACGCAAATTGATAAACTGTACACAGAAGCTTCTACTCCATCTGCACAGCAAATTAGAATATTAGTCTCAAAATTTGATGCTGAAGGAACTGTTAGTGACCGAGACCGAGTGGTTAAGGTCGCTGACTTCAAATCACTTGTCCCTCATCGATGTGGGTTCGAACCTCACTCGTGGCGTTGAATTCTTCATGTGTGGAAGCCATCCAGCTGGCTTACGGAAGGTCGGTGGTTCTACCCAGGTGCCCGCTCGTGATGAAATAATTCACGGACGGGCACCTGGGTTCTTCCTCCACCATCAAAGCTGGAAAGTAGCCATATGATCTATGATTGTGTCGGTGCTACGTTAAATAAAAAAAAAAGAGAAATAAATAAACAGCTGTTAGTAAATTAGTTTGTTCATCAATTTAGAATTTAGTTCAAATCATTTTCAGGTTTGGAAAGCTTTTGGTAAGAAAAATCCATGAAGTCAATTATAGAAATTAATAAAGTGTGTACCAGTTAAATCATGTGTGATAAACAGTATGTGTTCCAAAACTGAGCTTTATTGCCCCACGTTAATTTCAAATGTATTGATATTTTAAAAATGGGAACAATAAATTAAAATCTCTCCTGAAATTTCATATGCAGTAAAATACTTCATATTAAACAGAATACGGAAACAAATCAATTTAAATGTGTATACCTCTAAAGCGCCAGGCATTCATGAGTTTCATGTTCCCAGAAAATACCAGAAAAAAAGAATAATCTGAGAAATTCAATAAAAATGTTTCAATGAAAATAAATTTATTGCTAGTATTCATTATGTCAGTACTTTTTATATATTGGTATAATAATGGAAGTTACAGATCCTAAAATAAACCCTTTGGTTTCCCTCTCCTCTACAGAAAATGAAATTTCTATTGCTGTCTTATTTGTAGTTAAATCTAGAAAGAAACTGAAACAAAATGTGACAATATCAGAATTGATCTTGTGTTCAGAATACTGCCACAACAAACATAAAAATTGATATTTTAGTCTACATTTAACACGCAAAGTTAGAGTCAAATGTATACACCTTTTTTGGGGGGTTTATTTTTATTTTTATTTTTTTTTGCAATGAGGACATCAATATCAAAGAAAGAAAAGAGAAGAAGTTAAACTAGAGCGAAATAACAGAATTATTATCGAAAATGTTAATATAAGATATATACGTTCATTTATAATTGACAGCTAGAAGTTATATTGATAGTTTTGTACCATATTTTATACAAAAAAAAATGTACAAATTCAGACGCATTAAATAAAGCAACAATTCTATAAACAGTGAATATGTGCTGATTTATATTCTTTTGGGTCTGCATGACAACATGCACTGTCGGACGACGACTAGCTCTGTAGTTATTATATCATCTGGCTCTTTAGAACATCAAGTCTCAGAAATGTATCAGTATAAGGAGCTCCGCTTAAGCCGCCTGAACATGTCATTACATTTCATATTAAATAGACCCGATCAAAGTGTCTAACAGTACGATTTTGTTTGGTTGTGTTGAATGCTTCCAAACATTGTTTGTATAGTTTGTTTTACTCTATATCTGAAATAATAGATGCTTATAACACGCTAGTAATTAGGATTAACAAAACATTTGGAATGTAAATCTTCATTTATTTGGTTCATTTGGGTATGAATAATTCATAAGCAATTTATTAACATCAACACTTAAATACCCTGGATAGAAAACGCATGTAGGAGTGTCATACCCGGTCGTGTTTTCTCTCATGAAAGACGTAAATTTAAATAATTAATCATTTGAGGGATGAGGTGATAAATTTCAAGGTGAATAGCTTTAAAGATACCTTAGATAGTAGTTAATGCTCTCGGTATTAAACGTACATAAGGTTTATATATAGGCAGAAACAATATTAATCAATCAAGCCAAGTTTGAAGTAAAACAATCAGCTGTAAAATATCTTGTTAACTGATTACATTTTAAGCGCACATTCCTTATGCTAAGAAGTTTCATTACTACTACACTCTTCATTACTACTACACTCTTCCAGCTGCTGGTATTAAACCAAACACATCTGTAAGCGTAAAGATGTCATCTCTGTCCACCTACAATTAATTAAAATACAAAAAGATAAAATCGCGTTGTGTTTTTTTTTTTGTGTTTGTTTGGTAAAACTTTTACAAATGTATTAGAAGCCTATCTAGTCCTAAGTTTGTAGTTTCTTATGTTTCGGTTTTCCTAGAATTAAGTTATTGTAATTTGTTCTATTTTTCAATATGATATATCGTAAACGTTCACCAAACACAAATGTTTCAAATGATCAGTTTCAAGACCGTCTCAATCTGTTAGAAAGTAATTAGCTAATGAAACGAAACTAAACCGCAGATCTTAATGTAAATGTAAATTTGAAAATAATTTAAACCAAGATCTAATCTTTCTGCAACAATAAAAATGAATGATTTCAGCCTCTGTCTACAGTTTAAGTCAACAATATACCTTTTGAATACGTGATTATATTCTCAATGAAAAGTATGTTCTAAAATATTCATTTAAAAAGACTTTAGTATCTTACAATGATTTCCAAGAAAACGTAAGCATGTATTTCATGCAGTCATGAAATTACAGGAAGTAATTTTTCTAAATCATCAAAATTTAATCAGAAAATTATTGGGTAAAGCATTCAATGTTGCTCGTAAATGTTGATGGCACAGGTAAAACAAACGACATATTATAAATATTCATAACTGCTTTGTTTACAAATTTTACCAAGCAGACAACTAATAAACGTTCCCTAACAGGTAGAACATATCATAAAACTTAAACGAACATTGTGTTCACTGCAATTCATTGTTGTTAGAAAAACCTTGCATTTTACCTATTCACTAATTCAATGTTTATGTAGACAATGAGACAATATCAACAGATTGTTCAATCTTGTTTATGACGGACGATCAATTTCATCAACTTAGCGTTGTTGCATTGTCTCCAGATAGTTTGTCTTCAATTGCATACATTCATTGCAGATGTATTTAAGCTGATTGATAGGACCAGTTTATAATAAAATGTCTGTTGTCTAGGATATAGAATAAATAGTAACTTGTCAAACAACAATTGGTTTAGCATTCCAGTTCGTTCTTAGCAAAATAATCATTTTACAAGAACTATTTAAATGTCACCGCATGCCTATTTGTTTCAATTTGTGTACTTGCAATATATCAATTCTTAAAATGTATAATACAAACTAATACGTACGCGAGTCTAAATGTTTTTACAAAAAAATGCCGAATGGTAATGGTAGATTTTCCGGAAGCACAGAGCACCCCAAACACAGCCATAGAGCCACAAATTTGAAAGGCGTATTCAATATATTAATTCACATTCCTAGTCTACAAGGCTTATTTAGACGTTGCTATACGAGAACATGTTTTCCTTGATCAGTTCTCACTGAATATACGCAATGCAAACCTGATCATGCGACTATTATATTTGAGTTCAATAAACTCTGGGTATTCAATACCACGGGCACACGTTTAAAGGCAATCTGTATCATAGATGATTTTCAGTCAATTCTGGTGGCGTTGCGAGTAGACAAAAATGTTACTTTAGACCTTAACCCACAATCACGAATGGTACTAGTTTAATTTAATAATGGTATGAAGCAATATAGTCATATCAGTTCACACTTTTAAAACTATCACAACCAAACTTTTATCTTTATTGAAGTTAAAAAAACATGTCTGTAAGTTTGCAAAGTAGAAAAATGCGAGGATAAATATCCAACAGGGAAAGCCACATTCCGCAGCCTCCTTAAATACCAACTCAGCACGCGAACGCACACACGAGCAACACACTCACACAAAATTAACACTAGGATAAAACGAACAAATAAAGGAAAACAGTGTGGAACCGCCAGCAAAAGCCCCACTTGGGAGCTTAAACCGGTATATGGTGCCCATAACCTCACTCTTTCCTAAACATACACAATGGCAACAGAAGGCATATTATGTAAAACACAAAAATGCTCTTGTAAAAATTTTAACTATGGTACTAACCAATAAGTCCTGTTACATCAGTTTTTGTACAGTGCATATAAGAAATGTTTGCTCATAATACAGCTTTGGTGCCAAACCTTAGTAAAATAAACTATTTAAAATTTACTGTTGTAGCTAGTGCGTGTTTAATGCCAGCGTATAAATATAATAGCATTCCGAGCGTATATCAAGCATTGTCGTTCCTAAACTAAAACTTACTGTTCCCGTAATTGTCAATAAAAATCTAATAATACCCGTAAATCATAAAGATTTGTGACATTCAGCTTTCCTCCAATTATTTGACAAAACCGTATTAATGAATACAGTATCTCGAGAGTGGAAGGCATATCAGGTAGGTATTAATTCATTACATCGTAATCGCTATCCAGCAACTTTACTCCAAATTTCTTTGAAACTGGAAAACCTAATGTGCATGTCGCAATACCTAAACAATCACAATACTTCTTTCTATTCGGGAGCGTATGTGCTTAATTAAAAAAGACTTATAAACAATAAATCTCTTATCGGTAAATATTTTTACAATCAGCCATAAACTTTATTAGTATAAATACGCATTTAAGTGCTTATTATGATGTTGTTTTTCTACTTGTTCGCTACTTGCACCTGTTCTTCCTTTTAAGAAACTCAAGAAGTGTTTTCCCAATAACTAGTCTGAAAATACGTCATATTTTGTATGATATAGTTCCATATAATCAAAACTCATTCGCTCTAACAGTGATATTTCAACGAGTTGTTATGTTATTTTACTTGCATTATGGATAAGAACAGAATCTAACCACGATCAGATAAGCGTACGTAATGATAGCTGTAATAGATAATTTATCTAGCACCACATACGGTCTAAATATTAAGCATAAAAAGCATAAAAAACAGTTAGTATGCCAACCCTAGGATAATTATGATATCCCGAATAGTAAGAGCCTGATATGGCACTTCAAACTATGCGTTGATTTTAATAATCTGCTCTAAAACAATTCTCTTAATTTTAGTTCGTATGCAGTACTTTTAGACATGGTTTTGTTTGGTTTATCGTCACACCGACACAGTTTCAAAACGTATCTGTCATATGATGACTATCTTAGCTTTTGAGGGCAGAGGAAGACTTCAAATCCTCTTTCTGGCGTAATTTAAGACACAAGAGGGCACCTTAGTAGAACCATGAATCTTCCTTAAGCCCCAGCCTCCCATGAAATATTTCAATATCCTTAGCGGGGATTCGAACACACCGCTGAGGGGCAAGTGATCGTAATCAGTGAATTTAACCACTTGACCACGGTAGCCCTGAAGAAGCATTAACTAAATAAGTATATCTAACTGGGATTCGTCAGTTATGCGGAATGCCTGCCACCATACAAAACATGCATGAGGATGAAATGCAAAGAGAATGGAAGATTTGATCTGCAAAGAGTAATACACTCCCTATTCTGGAAGAAATCATTTCCGATCATCTCGTCTTATTCTTATTTTCAGAACTAAAGAAAATACTTTCTTCCTGGTATTAACAGCAAAAATCAGGAAGACACTTTTAACGAAGGGAACGCGAAATAGAAAGCAGCAGATTAGCGCAACAAATATGCTGCATGTGCATGTGATATTATTATACTGTGTTAGAAATAAAATCACAGTGGAAATAAAAAGTGTGCGTTCTTATGTCAATGTGTTCTTTAAATTAAAAGAAAGACGCTTTGTTACAGGGTTTAAGAATATCCTTGTGTTATTACCATCAGGTGCATCTGAATTTTAGAGAGAATGTTACAGACAAAATAACAACAATTCAACTGCTTTAAAATGATTGATTACTAATGAACTTTGTCTATGACGTCAAACATTACCTTCGGTATCATTAATCTTCCGCTGTATTTCGTTATATTGAACAGAAGCAAAGTTAAACAGACAAAGCCACATTTGAAGATTTCAGCCGCCATTAAATTAAACATAATTTGTAGTCTTGTACAGCATGTCTTGTAAACTGGGTTAAACACTTTTTTTTTAGTTTTTTAGTTCCAACATAATTTAGGAATTTGAAATATCAGAATGTATACATTTTCTGTAAATATCATGTGCTTTTTAAAACAATTGTCGTAATCTATTGGAAGCATTTTTTTTAGGAAAATAAACACATTTGAAAAAAAAAAGAAACTGAAAATCATATTAAAGGTAGGTTACAAACATTTAAATAATTCAGCACATATCCACATACAAGGTGTATTAAAAGGCAACTTAACGGCAATATAACTCCAACGAATAACCAATATGTCTACTAAAAACGAAGGCATCATTTTGTATAAATGTTTATATTCTACATAGTCGACAGTATCTTGTACCAATAAATTATGTTCATCTACATTTAGATTTCTATGCCTGATACTATGAGGTATCTGCCGTCTTTATCTTTTCGTTACAAAAATAACTAGCAGATGTCAGCGACCCATCGCTTTCAAGCTCAGGATTTCATATCTTATGATAACATTTATTTTTGCGAAGCGGGATTTGGCATAAGAATAAATAAAATATCACATTTGATTTAGAATAACCTTACATTACATACGTAAATAAATTATTGATTTCTTCGTTATACACTTGCAATCCTCCCACACATTTTTCATTCATAACGTGTGCTAATAATTATTTTTTAATATATATTAGTTACAATTTTACGTGTAGATCTAAAACAGTCGCATCCACTAGGATAATCTTAGTTAAGTGTTACGAATAACTCATATCAGAGTTACACCGGTGCTTGAAGTTGCAAATGGTCTATTTAAAGGTCGATTCTGTGAGAAGAAAGTGACGCGTATCTTCCTTTGTAAGCTATATGCACTTTTTTACCGACGGTATGTTTACAGTTCTGTTGCAGGTTGGGCAAGATTTACTGAATGATTATGTATTTCGGACTTTTGGCCATTTATCTGTGTCTTAAATTTTACTATGTAAATACCACTACAATTCATGGGCTTATTTCAAAGTTACTGATATATATAGAATTGGGGAACCACATATCTCTTTTATTTTATTATCTGAATAATTTAATGAAGAATGATTACGACTAATTGGTGCATTTAGGGGAGTTATGCACGTTTGAATCCATTAAAGTCGAAAGTAAAATTAATGTAGGCAAGAATAATAAAATAACAGTAAATCATAATCTTTTCGTCATTTTCTGAATAAAAATGTACTTTGCACGAGCTTTTACAAGTTATTCAATCATTCAAAATATTTTATGAATTCGAACGCTTAAATATCAAACAACAACTTTATCAATTAGATAGGAAATTATATTTTAGCTTTTCACCTGACATGTACTGTGTCGATCTAACGAGTTAACTGAGCCGCCTTTTCGATTATTGTAACACTTGTGTTTAATCATAAAACGCTTGTAAATGTATCATTATAATAGAAAAGACTGTCCCAATTTTGATTCAAAATTTCTCTCTGATCCCTTACGAAATTATCTGTCCATGTCTAGATCCCCACTACTTGTATGCAATACCTTTCGCACGTATACCATAATAATGGTATTTTAACTCGTCGCATTAGCCTCACTAAAATTGCTCCTCTGCAATAACAAAGCAAGTCCGAGACATCTATTTGTTTCGTTCAAATAATACAACTTTATCTGAATTATAGAAAAACGCTTATCTAAAGTGAATTATCGTGTTTTTGCATTATGGTGTGTTCGTAATATTCGAGGACGTTAAAATTAGGTAGACAAATAGTGGCATCAATCTCCTCCCTGTTTACGATATATGTTTTACATGGTTAATGTGCAAATTTGATCATTTATCAGAAGTTCAAAGTCATATTAGTTTGTCGCTGTACAACCTACAAGCATTGAAAACATTTTAAACATTTTAACAGGCAGAGGAAACAGACTTTTTCAGATCAAGGCTGTCACTGTAATTATAACAATATTATTCTGATCGCATTGAGTCGTCTCATATGTTTGCATTTCTGTCTCATATTTCATGGGTGGCGCCAGGAAATGACGACTTTGCACGCTTTTGTTTACAAACATTGATTTAAATAATCTGTATTTCAGATCGAGCGTTTTACGTGAGAATTTTTCTGTTATATTATGAATCAAAACCTCTTGATTATGTGAAGTAATATTCAAATTACAATGAACAGCAAAAGTGCAACAGCATAGAATCTCAAACTAAATTATTACAGTATCTTCTAAACTTACATTATTTAATCAAGCTTTTCAGAATGCTTACAATTCGCACTTAACGTTCAACAAGTTAGTTCTGGAAGGCAATATATATGTTTATCTCCGTGTTGTTATATTTTTGTTGTTCAGTGGGATTATGGCGTCCATTCAATGTAACTTTGTATAACAGTATTCCACTCAAGTCTGTACTAGAGGGCACTAAGGATGTTTGTACACTTACTTATCTCTCATTAACAAAATCAGGCAGATCCATTCTGCTACTTATTAGCTTGCTTGTCGTTGCTTAAAACGATCTTCTTATGTGATTTAACTGGAAGCCAAAGAAAGGCTAGATATGCAAGCAGTATATATTCCGAAGACACACATAACAATTATATTCTTCATTGAATAATTTCTGCCGGATTTATATACTTTAACTGGAATTAATCAAAAGCTATATTCTAAGATCCTGTATCAAGAATATGTGTAGGAGTATCAAGTGTATACCATTTTCTCTTATGAAAGTTATAAATCCACAACCAACAATAAACCACTTTGAATGATGAGTTAATATATTCAATGATGGAAACCTTAGAATACCTTTGATACTTGTTAATGCAGACAGTCGACTTAAAACGTTTACACATGACAACAAACAGCATTAATCATTCCAGAAAATTTTGTAGTACTGTAACAACAATGCGCTTCCGATGAAAAATGATTTAAGGTGCATCTGAAAAGCTAGTTTCATAGACATATTGTTAAATGTTGAGATAATTTGAAATTTTTTGTTCAAATTAATAGTGTGTTGTAAATAGGTATTTGATACAGTCATTACACAGTGAGAAATGAATATGTATGTATTAATTTCAAACAAACGTCTATATTTAGCGTTTCAGAAATGAATTACGTACAACAATCAAACCCTAACAGGGTCCTTAGTTTATCAGAAAAGACAAGTCAAATTATTCATAAGGAAGACAACTAGAAACGTTTAAGAAGACGAAAATAGCATAATTCAAATCAGTTTCTGGTAATCCATTTTTATTATTTACAGAAGGAAACTAGCATATATACATATCAACTAGTAGTATTTCAGCAGTTTCACAACGTTACAATTACAGTGTTTTATATTGTTTGTGACTGCCGAGCTATTCCCTTTAACTTGGAATACTTCTCGCCAAATAGATTCTAACGTGCAGTCTAGACATAGAGCTACGTTTGCATGCATTCGTTGCAATTGCACTAAAGCTGATTGATCGGGGCATTTTCGTAATCTGTCTGTAGTCAGTTCCAGAAATAACAAGTGATTTGTCAAACAACGATTAACTTAAGTATTTATTTTCATTCCAATTCGTCATATGACAAGAACGTCAATTTTAGAATGGAATAATTATGACGTTATCTTATTTTTTCAGACAATTTTATATTTTTCATTTTTATACTTGAATTGTAGTTTATACATTCGTAGCCGTTTACTTAACTTGAGCGACAATTTTGATATAGTGTTCTCTTTATCTACTAATGCGAATATTCCCTGAAAAACAGCCATGCAAAAGTTTACAAGTCTTTCACGCAAGCGATATACATAATATCTGTGCTTTTCATTAGATAAGAACGAGTACAAATACTGCTTTCAATGAACTTCATTATTAATTGATAGTGTTCGTGGTGCGAGCATGGCCGCAGTACCACATACAATGACACAGAAGTAACACAGATGTGTTTGTAGTATTGCGCGTGAATGTATTATCTCTTTCATGTCCAAGTGTTAACTATGTAGCATTGCTTTCGATTATTCCTAACCAAAGACTAGATTGAAAATGACAATTGACGGTGAAAACATTTGATTTTTCATAACAAAGACTATATTTAAAACTGCCAAAAAAGCGTCAAAGAAAACGCGTCGACAACTATTATCATTTTAGCTTTCGTGTTTATTTGAGGCTACTGGAACTGATATTATTGTTAAAAATAAAAAATAACGAAATAGTTGGGAAAAGGACACCATTTTCATATATCGGATGTAATAATTTTATAAACGATTAAGTTTTGACAGATAAGTATTTTGGGGGCAAAAACGCATCATACACCAACTGATAAATACACAGGTTATCGTCTCTTTTACTCTATCTATGCATTATGGATCGTAAGAATACATAAAATGTAGGAAGTGATAAATATAATATAAATGCGCAACAATTTTGAAATATGTTGATTGTTATTATTGTCCATGTCTTACGTAAAATAGATTTAACGTACCAACGTTATCGAATAAACTTCATGTCATAATGATTCCCATTAACTGTTTACCTTTTGACATTGCTGCTTCATAATTAGTTTTCAGTCATGAAATATTCCATGTAGGTATGGAGCTGTATGTAAAAAGTTTTAAAAATTACCTTAACCAGAAAATGTATATCTTACTTAGAACAATTGACACACATATCCATCGTTTCTTCTGCATTTACCGTCTGGTTATCAACAGGTCTGCTGAACTGAATTTTACAACTAACACATGATTTTGCTTTTCAGTTCTTTTTACTTTAAAAAGTGTTCGTCTTAAGTTTACGCCTAATATAGCACAACTACACATGTCATATAAAACACGTCAATCGCTTGCATATAACAAACTTCGAAACTCTGTGCGTCAAATCACTGCTAAACCATTACATCATATTCATGTCGTTTAAATACGAAGATTCTATCGAGCATTTGTCATGTAACTCAAATCACTGCTAAGCCATTAATTCTGTTCATGTATTCTATGTATGAATACAAGGGATCGTGCACACATTTAACATCGGACTTATGTCAGTCAAATTGCTAATAAATAAATAAATTATCTTCTTCATGTCAAAAAGATGCAACGAATTTATTATACAAAATGTAATATCTAACTGTCTTCGAATGACTCAAATCACTGTTCAATTAGTAATTAAAATACAACAGTTCGAGTACACACATTTAACTTTGAACATTATAAAATCACTGCTAAAATCTTATCATACTGTATATTTTTGAAACAATATATTGTGAAGCAATATCTCTGTATGAAATCTGAAGGGTGCACTGAGTAACATTTTATGTCAAATGATAAAAGACAACAAACAAAGAGATCTATTCTGGCATCTAGATGTCACCTAGACCAGTTAACGAATGAAAAAAATCAGAATGACATGAACTCTTTCATTATTCTTATATGTTCCCTGTGTCTTGTTTTCTTAGTGTATGGTAATGTACATATCACATTAACTCGCGGCTGACAGTAGATGATAAGAGCCCAAACAATTCTAAGTCAACTAAAGTCACAGGCAATTTTAATCTAATTAAAACGAAACAGCAGCTGAATATCCATTTTCACTAAGTGAATAATGTGTTGTTGAATTTCAAATGAATAATGTGTTGTTGAATTTCAAATGAATAATGTATTGTGACTTTTAAATGAATAATGTATTGTTAACAATTTAAATGAATTATTCTGCAGAAAATAAATTAGATGTGGCAAGAACAAATGCTATTAACTAGCATTTAATGCAGAATTTATACGATATTTCAATATTAGTCCATCTGAAATATTGTCTTCAACGTATGGCAATAAATTCAAGATCTAAAGTGAATAATTACTTTATTGGATTAGAAAAAACGTTAATTGTTAACCCAATTAAACTAAAATGTAAATGTTTTATGCGCTGCCTTGAATATAACAGAACATGAAGTCTGGTGTTATCAATTTCCCAAAATTTGTAGTTGCAAGAACAGATCCATGTAAGACTATTTTCTAAACAAAAGTCTCATTGGTGGTTAAGGTCTTGTTTGGTCATTTCTATTGTAAGTATGATTTTTGTTGCACCTGTAGCTAACAGGAAGGTGTTAATTTGTTACTCGCAGGGTAGAAGTTGTTCCTCTAGTTTCAAAGTAACTAGAGAAAGGTAACAAACTTGTTTCAAAACGGGTTAAACGTCATGGGCCGTTGAAGAGTCTGGATGGTAACGTGGCCCATTAAAACATAAAGAATTATAACAAATGTTAAAGAAAGTTCTTCGGGAGCCTACATTTTCATTTTACATGGATACTAAACTTTAGTTAATGATTGAACTACCCTCGGCTGTAGGTTAGAAAATCAGCATATATCCTGGTTGTGAGAATGGTCTTCAGTTGATACAATTTTGTACGCTAAAATCAGGCATCTAAGCTTTTGGAAAGATTTCTTCCCGTATTCCCTTTCAAAAAATCTAAGTAAAGAATGAAAACAAAAATGTTGGCCTACAGAGATGATAAAGCAAAAGCAATGAAAATTCACTATCAACCCTGCTCAGGCGTTGAAAAGAATGAATTCGCCGTTGATTCATTTACACATTTAATGATAGCAAAAGGAATGGTATTATGAACACATAACAAAAAACTTGTGCAAATAAAAGGGAGCCGATGTTGAATATAACCACCGACGTTCGTTGTGTTAAGCATATCAAAACATTTAAATTATTCAGTGTTTGTTGCAAATATTTCAGCGTATTTTTCCATATTATATAAAAAAGGAAAAACAGAAAAACAGCAACTTCGTTTTTTAGGTGTCAGTTTACATAAAGTAATGACATGACTTATTTGCATTAATTAATAATAATCAATACACATGTAAACTTGACTATTAATAACATTTTACATCAATTGCGCACTTGGGGACAGCTGCAAATGAGTATATATACATTTAATTTACACAAGTTACAACATTACGTTACAACAACGTCGAGAACACTTATTATAAGTAATGTGAACATTCAAGAGGACACACATGACATTTCAATTACGTAGTAATCTAGAATGTGTAAAGGTATCTAGCAATTTTTTAGTATGAAACAATTGACCTTTGTTTCTCGATTTTCTGATTATTAATGATATTATGTGTACGTTCTTTATTGTTACTTACAGCAATTATAAATAAGATGTTCTTTTCGTATCATTTGATTTATTTCGGAGCAGCAAATCGTGGAACAAAAATGTTAGCAAAGGAATATTAAAAGTAAGTTTAAAACTTACGAGGTAAACTTCGTTTATTTTTCATTAAATGCAACAAGTTCAAAGTACTAACAATTCGTTCCGTCACCGGATATTCGTATATTTAAACCCGTCTGACCTGTCTATGAGTTTATCTTGTTATGACGCCACTCATTCGGATTTTTGCATTGGACAAGACGTTTTTCTTGCATCGTCCAAAAGTCAACGCAACGTTTTATCATTAATCACGCGACTATGCATAGGCAACTGCAGTACTATGAATATAGCTTTAATAAATAATTAGATGTACGGTGGTAAGATGAATTCAATATCAACTGTTTGATCTACCTACAGGAGTTTTCTTTTATTTAGTTGTGGATTTAATTCGCAAGCTTCATATATAAACTATAAACTAGATTCTATACATAATTTCATCCTTCCATAAACATTTAACAAGCTTGGTTGAAATAATGATCAGAAATTTCAAACTAATACAATTTGCAATTTCCATGAAATTGAATACCATGCGTTTCTGTAGTTATCGCAGTTTTCAAAAGTAAAAACATTTTTGCTATGTTAAGGTAGGGATTATATTGTTAAAATGACACTTTAGCAGAGAATTTGACAGTATTTATAAATATGTAATATTATGTATCAAGATGTTAGTGATAAATCTTATATATACACATACAGTGTGAGTTTGGGTATTTTTAAGGAGATTCAAACGGTAATACAATTTCACAGTAGTAAGAAACGTCAGGCGTCTTTACAATATGTAAAATTATAGTAATAGCAGTCACAACCAGAGCAACGCATCATACGTCAGCCAACTATGATTAGAAACTCTAGTAAAAAGACACAGTAGAACAGTTTCTTGAAATATCTAGAAACAAGAACATTTTAATCATAAATGGCGATGATTAAAAGGGAAGAGAGGAGGAAAATGGGGGCATAAAAAACGTGGTTTGTGTGTGGGGATGGGGAGAAGAAAAGAAGACACATCACCAAAATACAATATATGATATGAAACGAGCAAATACAAGTTAAAGATAGGGAGCGTATCATCTTAGAACGGTCAGTAACCTATATTAATGAAACAAGGGATATAAACTCGTTTCAATAATGTAACTTAAAACTTAACTTATTTTAACTAATTGAAAGACAATGTAAATGAAATTATTCCCTGTGGAAATCAGAGTACCAAGAGGTAGAACAATTTAGGGCATGACCAGAAGTCTCTAAATTTCATCATACAGTTCACTTAATTTTCAGCACGTTTATGTTTACATAAATGTTTACCAACGTGTATTGTAAATGTTCCTTAAACCTCATGATATATGATGTATATATGATTTAGCTGAACAACCCTTATATTTTACAGAATACATATCTTTCTTTAAAAAAGTGGCTAGCAGATGGCAGTAACGTTATCTTTCATACCGTCGAGTTCATACTTTCCAAATCGTAACACATATTTTGCACACTGCAAAATATGATGAAACTGACAATGTCATATTTGTTTGTTTGTTTGTGTTGGGTTTAACGCCGTTTTTCAACAGTATTTCAGTCATGTAACGGCGGGCAGTTAACCTAACCAGTGTTCCTGGATTCTGTACCAGTACGAGCTTGTTCTCCGCAAGTAACTGCCAACTTGCCCACATGAATCAGAGGTGGAGGACGAATGATTTCAGATACAATGTCTTTTATCAAATCGTCACAGAGAACATACGCCCAGGCCGGGGATCGAACTCTCGACCCCGCGATCCGTAGACCAACGTTCTACCTACTGAGTTAAACGGGCGGCCCTTTGTCAATGACAAGGTTGTAACGGGCGGCCTTTTGTCAATGACAAGGTTGTAACGTAATGAACATGAAGCACTTTCAAATTAAGTAATACGTATTTTTCACGTTATAAAGAAATACAAAATAAATTTTTAAATAAGTAGAAATTACTTGTTAATAATCATATTATCAAAGCATTGTTCATAACACTTATTGCAAACATGTTTAGAGCTTTTACTGTAAATAAATTAAGTTACCCTTTTACAAACTACTGCTTACACTACTTGTGCAAACTATATTTGTAGCATCTCGTTTTATTACATATGTATATGTTTCCTTTTCACACATTACCTGAGCATTTCAGTAAATAAATCAGTACAATACTCACGGAAAGTATTTAATTTATTCTAAATATCCACTACGATAGTTTAATCTTACTACATCTCCTATCAAAGCCACGCACACTAAGTTCAATATCGCATCGCCGACTCTCTGAATTGCTCGGGACGCTCAATTTCTACTGCCGGCAGAATCGTTATTATAGGTAAATTTGCTACATTCTCCTGACAAAGCATTACGTAAGGTGTCATCTCAAAGCTGTCATTTTAGTACGAATTAAGAGCTGAACACATACACGTGTCATAAGTGTGAAGTTATTATATCTTACTTATATTATATATATATGAGCCGTGCCATGAGAAAACCAACATAGTGGGTTTGCGACCAGCATGGATCCAGACCAGCCTGCGCATCCGCGCAGTCTGGTCAGGCTCCATGCTGTTCGCTTTTAAAGCCTATTGGAATTGGAGAAACTATTAGCGAACAGCATGGATCCTGACCAGACTGCGCGGATGCGCAGGCTGGTCTGGATCCATGCTGGTCGCATACCCACTATGTTGGTTTTCTCATGGCACGGCTCATATATATATTTCTTCATAACATTTATGAAGGCGATACATATGTAACGCAGTGAGTTACACTGCACACACACACAATACATGAATGAAACAAAAATATTCAAATTTATTTTGATCGTTTATTTAATTGATTCTCAGTTAATTCTTGCATGGTTGGAAAAGATTCAGACAAATCCATGAGCGATTTATAAAAATAGATTTTGTGTTGTTTTTTTTTACGTTTAATCAGTATTAACAATTGTCATTGCGTTTTAGCTTTATAATAATTATACCTGAAACATGTCTGCTTTTAAGGTTTTGCCATTCAACGGAGCTGTTGCAGCTAGTTTTAAATTCAATCTTGTTTAAGAAAATTACAAATTTACTTGACATGAAAAAGATATATCAAAGAAATTGAATTCATGATAGCTCAAGGACACAAAATGTAGGATAATGAATATATAAAAAAATGATAACTAAATCCAATTTCCACGTTGTCAATGGAAATAAACTGATTTGAAGATAATCTAATGGCATTACTCTCTGAGAATACTGATCGATTCATTATGAGACATACATATAGTCTGTCTCTCTGGCAGTGACGCTGGTGAATAGTATTAAATATATTATAAAAGTTTGTTTAAGTTTTCCCAGCTCTGCTTAAATCTGTAATATATACTTATTGTCTTGTTATGAGAAGCTCAAAGAAAAACAATTATGTAAAAACGAATTCTGTCAAACTCAAGAGGATACATTAGATTTGAATTCAAGTAAATACTTCCAAAAGTAAATGTGAGGCAAAGAATAAATTTTTTCTGTCAGGTAACATTTCTTATTTTATTTGGCATGTTTGTTGTTTTAATTACTACGAATTTTTTATAACTTATTTGATAAATGTAAAATGTAATGAGTCCAGATGCTTTAAATATTAAAGTTTTCTATCATTTACAAATATGATGAAAATCATAATTTAGGTGTATCCGTTAACGAGATCTTTTGTCACCTTTTTAAAGCAATTTGATCTACAGAACAAGGAATCAAATCATTACACTACTATAAGAACGAAAACCTTGCCATTACACAATAATTGGCAAACAGTTTCTTTTTATTTTGTCTCAAACAGTGTATGCCGGATTATTTTAATAAATCATCTAGTTATATCAAAGTTCTTACGGTAAGCATACATTAAATCCGTGGTTCATGTTGCAGTTATCATTCATATTAATAGATAACAAATTCGTAGAAGATTAGAAGACGGAAAGAGCACCCGAATAACACACTCTGGCACTCATATGCAACAGTTAGAACAATACTGGAAATTTACCAAATTAACAACGTTGTACAAGAATTTCTAAAGAATATATTCAGCGAAAGTAATAGTGCTAATCTTGTATATCTGATCCATATCGGCCATTTTCGTGAACATAGATGTAATTTTTCCGGATAATCGTGTTGTGTCATATTTGTTTTTATGTATAACTCCACCATGACATTGGACTTTGATAAACATTGAATATGAGATTAAGTTTTGAAGGTAACTGCGAAAATATCTTCTTTTGCTGTACCTTTGTCCTCATGTTTCTGCACTTGTCATATAAACGTTCAATTCAAAACTTTTAATAGCAAAGCAAGCATTCGCATGACTTTGTGGACTTTGTGGTGAACTTTGAATATTTGTTGATGAGTTGGCTATATTTGGAAACTGCGTACCTCTATTATTGCGGCAAACAAATAATACCCCTGCCTTGAAAATGTTGTGTGTTATGAAATTTCCAGATCAAGATAAAATTATACTATTATCGTTATGATTACATTGATTCGGATCTTTGGCTTGCTTTTCTGTCTCTTATTTCATAGATGGTGCCAGAAACAAATAAAATGTCTTTAACAAATGCTAATTTAAATCAGATTATCAACTTCATACCCATTGTAGAGATAAATACAGCTTGTTTATTATGCATAGAGGCTATTGATCATGAAACGTCCTGAAATCTGTGGTTATATTACAAGTTCTTGATACAGTTTAGACTCTATTTATTTATTTATTTATTTGGGTTTTACGGCGCACCAACACAGTATAGGTTATATGGCGCCAAACAGGACTACAAAAGTTTAGACTCTAAATCTCAATAATTATAACTGTTGGATTTAAAAGCAAACTATATTTATTTTTATTCCTCATTCATCATAAAAACACAGTCTGAGTATTCCCTTCAGACCTTGAGATGCAAGTAATATCTTGACAAATATGATTTTTTCTTTGATATAGTTACTTTTGTATATGTTTTATCAGGAAAATATCAACACCTACTCTTAAAGATCATATGTTTGGAATACATATAAAATATCAACAAAGGCCAAAAACATACACAAAAGCCACGTGCCAAGCACTGAGTCCCGTCACATCAGTTCCTAAAACAAGATATGCTCCTCTGGGTGGGTAGAATGCACCTTAGCGGTCCCCGGAAGTTAACAATGCGCAAGCGCAGCAAGTTGGAGGATAGAGACAAAGCGAGGGTGTGGGGATCCTGAGATGTCGGCCAATCAGAACGAAACACTTTAGTAATGCCAGTGGGTTTTAAGAATACCTATCATAGTGTCCATAACCGGTTTCGTTGGGAAAGCAATCAAAGAGGAACAAACTCTTAAGAAGCGTTTTCTCGTATGGCCTGTATCCATGTATCACTGACTGTATCCATGTAGCACTGGCTGTATCCATGTATCACTGGCTGTATCCATGTATCATTGGCTGTATCCATGTAGCACTGACTGTATCCATGTAGCACTGACTGTATCCATGTAGCACTGACAGTATCCATGTAGCACTGACTGTATCCATGTAGCACTGGCTGTATCCATGTAGCACTGACTGTATCCATGTAGCACTGATAGTATCCATGTAGCACTGACTGTATCATTGTAGCACTGGCTGTATCCATGTAGCACTGACTGTATCCATGTAGCACTGACTGTATCCATGCAGAACTGACTGTATCCATGCAGCACTGGCTGTATCCATATAGCACTGACTGTATCCATGTAGCACTGACTGTATCCGTGTAGTACTGGCTGTATCCATGCAGCACTGGCTGTATCCATGTAGCACTGACTGTATCCATGTAGCACTGACGGTATCCGTGTATCACAGGCTGTATCCATGTATCACTGGCTGTATCCATGTATCACTGGCTGTATCCATGTAGCACTGACTGTATCCATGTAGCACTGACTGTATCCATGTAGCATTGTATCTATGTAGCACTGACTGTATCCATGTATCACGTATCCATGTATCACTGGCTGTATCCATGTAGCACTGACTGTATCCATGTAGCACTGACTGTATCCATGTAGCATTGTATCCATGTAGCACTGACTGTATCCATGTATCACTGACTGAAGCCGGTGTCTGAATTAGATTATCTCTAGTATTTTGCTCATAGTAAAACAATGTCTTGCAATATTTTTTTTTACATGAAAAGTATAAAAACGAATCCAGAATGAATGGGAATTCCTTACTTGAGCCGTGCCATGAGAAAACCAACTCAGTGGGTTTGCGACCAACATGGATCCAGACCAGCCTGCGCATCCGCGCAGTCTGGTCAGGATCCATGCTGTTCGCTAATGGTTTCTCTAATTGCAGTAGGCTTTAAAAACGACAGCATGGATCCTGACCAGACTGCGCGGATGCGCAGGCTGATCTGGATCCATGCTGGTCGCACACCCACTATGTTGGTTTTCTCATGGCGCGGCTCACTTAATCATCTCCCGTTTAAAATTTTGCAACATTAGCCATCAAGCATTTATTTAGAAAAGATAGGCACCGAAACATAAATATCTGGCATTGTTGCTTGCTCACTTTGATTAAAAAGGAGACATTCCTACAGAAGAAAATTTGAACTGATCAATACGACGTTAAATTGGTATCTGCAATTCACTCAATCTTGTTTTTTTGCGCTGCCGATTATAGTATTCACAAATTAAAATTTACCAACGAGTTGATGTTTATCCATAGCGATATACATCCCATGGAACACGGATGTTCCGAGAGACAAGAAGTTTGTTCAATTAAGTACTAAAAATATCCTTTTAATTTCTTGATTTTCTACAATCTTACCATGATCTGACTTTACATAAAATATCTCATGTGTTGAAGAGATTAAACAAGCTTATGGCTTTAAAACTAGAGGAATAACATGTAAATAGATATTTGAGCCGTACCATGAGAAAACCAACATAGTGGGTGTGCGACCAGCATGGATCCAGACCAGCCTGCGCATCCGCGCAGTCTGGTCAGGATCCATGCTGTTCGCTTTTAAAGCCTACTGCAATTAGAGAAACCATTAGCGAACAGCATGGATCCTGACCAGACTGCGCGGATGCGCAGGCTGGTCTGGATCCATGCTGGTCGCAAACCCACTATGTTGATTTTCTCATGGCACGGCTCATTTCAGTGTATCCTTATCACAATGTAAAAGTGTAGGGTGTATATCTTACAACTTCGGTACATATTTTACCTGAATCAAATTAGGACTAAAATGTATTTTCCACCAACAGCCTTTTTTGTTGAAACAAAATATTGAAATATTTAACTAACAATTGTTTAATGCAGTTTAACTTCACTATTCATTGTAGGTGCGTTGAAGCTGACTCATAAATAAAAGCAATTTCTTCTTTTAAAAACTTCTGTTGTACTGTTTAATGACTTACTAATAATTTATCAGGTTCAGTCTTTAGTTTAATCTATACCTCCATCAGCAATCTATGTAGTAAAAGGAAATAATTATGTTTGTACTGTAGCCTCGTGTTTTTGTTAAAGAAAATACTCGTGAAGTTTAATACAATCTGTAATTGATATATAATGGCCGTCAATTTATTTTTGTCACACCAATAAATGGCAAAAACAGAAAGTACTTCTGTACACTAAAACAAAGACTTTTATACGTGAAAATAAAGAGTTTCGTTACCTGATTTATTTCATACTTTTAATTTTTATTTCATTGCATTATTACAGCAGTTGCAGGTAAAGAAAAAATTACTTTCCAACACGGGAAAGGTCGGGAATGCAAATGTTTTCCATGGGAAAATTGCTTGAGAAATGAAAACTAAAAGGAATAGCGTGTTAAATGTTAAAACGTTTACAATAACTCTGACCGTTTTATTAGGACTTTTATTCAAACTATTAATGTGCAACATTTTCAAGACAGAAATGCTGGGATTTGTACTAAAATCGCTATCAAAAGCTAGTGATTGATGTTTGCAACTATCAATTTCCGCTATTCCAATAACTTTAATTATTTACATTTATAGACGTTTACATAACCGGATATTATTATGTTATTTGCTAGCGGCAAGTCCAATATGGTTTTCTCAGCTGGTTACTCGTCCAAATACATCCCCGTATTGTACAATACAATGTTAAATAACCTTTTTATTCTATATCTATTTTATTTTGGTTTAGACAGCATTGCCATGACTTGCACTTTCGTTTTTGTGTTTACAAACAAACGACAAATAATTCTGATTAAAGACGCATAATCAAACCCTGTACATAGAGCGCCTTCTTCATCCAACTTACATTCGGAACATTTTCACGCGTTTCGGGCATGATCGTATGATTAACGTGAGAGTGTTGAACCGTCCAAATACGGTAAAAATACAGTTTTTTTTGTATGCACATGCGTCAGATACGGTAATATATTGTACGGTCACGTGTTGTAAATAAACGTTCACGATTGGATAAATGAAATACATACAGAATAAAAATTTCCTATTGGACGCTTTTTGATTTATTATTCAATATATATATTTAAACAAACATACCAAATCTGAAATTATCAAAAGTTCATTTAATACATATGGAAGACCTGGAGGGACATTTGACTTCCGTACTTCCGTACTTTTAATTTCTGACATTTGTACTTCTCACTTGCAAGTTTCCGACTTCTTACTTCCAACTTCTAACGTTCACATTGACTTCTGACTTCCGACTTCCACCTTTCCAACTTCTTACTTCCAACTTCCTCACTTATAACTACCTCGCGTCCGACTACAGACTGCCAATTTCTTCACGCCTAACTTATAACTTGAGACCTTCTCATTTCTTACTTACACTTTCCACACTTCTTACTTCTAACTTATTGTCTTTTGACTTCTGATTTCCAACTTCTTACTTCCAACTTCCCCACTTCTGACGTCTAACTTCCGCTCTTTTTACTTCAAACGTCTAAGTTCGAACTTCCTGATTTCTAACTTCTAACTTTCAAACTTCTTATTTCTGACTTTCGACTTCAGCACTTCTGACTTCTACACTTCTGACTTCTAACTTCCTGACTTCCGTCTTCCAACGTCAAAACGTCTGACTTCCAATTTTCCCTCTTTGGAAGTCGAAAGTAAGAAATTGGAAATCAGAAGTCAAAATTCAGGAAGTTGAAGTCAGAAGTGCGGAAGTTTGAGGAAGAAAATAAGAAGTGTGGAAGTTGGAAATCAGAAGTCGAATGTCGTGACAAGGAAGATGGAAGTCAGAAGTGGCGGAAGTTGGAAGTAGCAAGTACCAAGTCGGAAGTGAGAAGTAAAAATTAGAAGTCAAAAGTGGGGAGTACGGAAGTCAAGTGGCCCTTCGGGTCTTCCATAAATACACGAACTGACTACTAACTGATACTATTCGGTTCCATAAACCATAAATGTAACATATTTCTTTAGGGACAAGTTCATCGGCCGGTTTCAATAAACAGAAGAATTAATTAATCTTATTTGTATTTGCGAAATGCGGACACGTATTAATTGTATTCCATCCTTGTCTACTGTCATGGTATGTTCTAGCAAGTACAAACAATATGATACAACCCAAAGTGGTATATCACATTTATGTAACACTGTATTACAGTTTTTGAATATTATTTAATAAATTTGTCTTACAATTATGTACTAACATACCTTTAAAAAGCTTACAGTATACTGATTAGTACGCAACCTTCCCTTTAATTGAAACTTATTACAGTTTTTGAATTTATATTATTACAGTCACTTTAACAAGACTTATTTAATTAGAGAGTAATTGGACACTCGGCGGTATGATATTCCCTTTAAGTTTTCTATTTTCTTAAACGTGTCTGGCAAGACAAAATAATATTACACTAATGAAAAATCTTCACAATTGTAATATAAGAATATGATTTATGTAAGTATCCATAGTGATTCTAAAAATGAGACAAATAAAATATTTTTAATCAGCAATTAGGAAACGGGAGACAGCAATGACTGGGTAACGTTATTTTCCTGTCTTAATGAGAACATTCAATCAAATAAACAATGCATTTAAAGCTACTCGCCCTAGATTTAGGTGATTTTTTTCAACATGTTAATTTCCACCAAGTTTGACATAGAATTTACATTTGTATATATAAAACTTAAAATTGATAATGTGGGTGAAAATAAAAAGTAGATATTGGTGAAAAATGCAAGAAGAACGTAAATTTTCTACATCATTTTAAAAACGTTGCACCTGTTCTCTACCTCCTGCACTATAATTGCTAGTTA
Organism: Mercenaria mercenaria; assembly: GCF_021730395.1. Classification (NCBI taxonomy): domain Eukaryota; kingdom Metazoa; phylum Mollusca; class Bivalvia; order Venerida; family Veneridae; genus Mercenaria; species Mercenaria mercenaria. Next base: position 62,360,579 of record NC_069374.1, read on the forward strand.
TTCATAAGAATATCTTGCAAAAGTTTGTACCACTAGTCACTTTCAGGGTACTCATATTTTATGGATTTTTCAGAGAAATTATTTTACGCCTAGAATGTGTGGGTTAGTCCCTTTGAATATATATTTTCAATGCAATTATTCTGCAATTTTTAACATTTTCATACCATATGATAACAATAATGCCAAAAATAGCTATAATAGCTTACGTGTACTGCAAATTTTCCAAATATCAACAATTGAATAAAACCGCTAGCTATAATTATAACAATGTAATAACAACACTTTCTTAGCAAATGTAAACACTTATCTTAAGTTGTGCTATTAAATAGCGTTCTGAAGCTTCGGTCTATATTTAGAAACAACCACACACAGATTTTCATATTGGATAATGAATCATAACATGATGAAGAAGCAATATGATGCCCAGCAGTAAACAATTCTTCTATATATGGAAATATTTACCTAAATATAGATTTTCCACTTGTAAACAATGATAAGCTAATTTAAAAATAGAAATTCGTAATACGGTTAATTAATCACATTTTGATTCAACAAAGAATAATCATCATGATCATATAAAAATGAATGATTGGAAGTATCAAAGAGGACTTACTGTCAAATCGGCATTACCTATCTAGCATTCTGTTGGCACAAAAACTGGTATAACTGACATAGGCAGCAATGTACATTGCTGTGATTACCAATGTGCGGGTGTATTTTATGCATAAACAGACACGATCGAATGAAATAATGTAAGTCATAAAATTTTCAGATATTTCCTTTTGATTGTTATGTACATCAACACTGTCGATGCAGCAAGTCATATATGATCCAATAATTATGTTTGTGCGTGTATTTGTTTGGGTTTAACGTCACACAAACGACGTTTTAGCTTTTAGCGGTATAGGAAGTTCCCAGGTGCCCCCGGAGCTTTATCTCATCAAAGGCGGGTACTTAGTAGAACCACTGACATTCCACACAGCCACGTACCCCACACACCCTACCCCACCCCTATAATAACTATATAAGTATAACCGTAAAAATGAAATCCCGTCAAACACGACACAGATGATTAGCAAGATTATCAGTATGAATTTCGTAATGAAACAATCATGTATACGTTATGCTATAAACGTGATGCACATGGGGATAATTAAAATAGATTACATACGTATTATTAATTCAATAAACGCTTGATTTCACGTAATACATGCCAATCTAAACATTTTTCATAACTTATAGATATGCGTAACAAATGTACATATACAATGTTCTAAAAAAGTTGCGGCAAGTATTAAAAACTGAAACGGATTGTACTGAAAGTTATTCCAACATTAGAGGGTTGATCTTTCCTTGTTATAGAACACTTGTTACCCTAATGTTTCTCTTAGTCATGTTCCTGTTATAAAGATAATGATACTGTATGAAACACCACGAAGTATTTATTTTAAAACAGGTTTGCTAATTTTACAAGTCACGTAGCTAAGGTACGTTGTATTTATGACATAACTTTGCGTAAAAAATGATTTATATTTAGAAAGCAGTAATTATAATGTAACTGGTTAAATAACAGATTCATTTATCTAATATAGTGCATGAATTTAAAATTACAATTTGTCTATTTCATTCAGATTGAATTAGGTTAGTTATAGCAGCCAGGTTATTGTGTCTTAGGCACATGTAGTAAAAAGGCAGACATAAACGTATTGCCCAGCCTGATTTCAGAACTCATTTATACGAAAGGTGTTCATCTTATATCTGAGCACAATACAAACATAAATATAATGTATTTAGATAATGACAACATAACGTTATTTCCATCTATTTCAGAACTATTTACGACAGTTTTTCTATACTGAAAATTACACTACAATTTAGGAGCTTTACTGTCAGAAAATGAATGGCCGACAGACTGATTAAACATCTTTTCCTCAATGAACTATTGGATTTTACATGAATTGCATATTTGTCTTATGATTCAGCAAAGCAATTAATCGTACATGTGTAATTTTACGACATCCGTTTGGGGAATCATTGGCAATCCCTTGAACCAAGCTATTGTACAGTAACGCGGATTTGCGTATTTACAATACTATGACTGAATAGAACAGTACTGCCAAAGCGTTTGTTAGAAAGTTTATATAGCAATCATGTACTGATAGTAACCACTTATTGCTGCAATGTCATTCTTTAAAGAAATCACAGTAAACGACTATATGTCAAAAACATCAATTATAGATGTTTCTGTTGAAATATTTCCAGTCAAATGTTTTCAGCTGATGGTGCCCCAGTGTGTAGATTTTTCATGCTTGTCCATACGCGCGCGCGAATGTGTGTGTATGTCCGTCTTTGCGCTGCTGTGGTTTGCTGTGTAGAGAGACTGCATTTTTTTCGAGCGAGACTTTCCCTTTCCAGTATTCAGCCTTGCTTTTTCTACTTCTTCCAACACCCGCATCCTTATATCTACCCGTTACATTTTTTTTTTGTATTTTGCATATAAATAAAATGTACTTGTTGTTGGAGTTTTTAAGCAACCCTTCTGGTTTTTCTTTCCACTACAGATTCCTACTGTTGCTGACCTACTTGACTCTTTGACTGTGTTTGTAGTGTTCTGTGCTTGAAGGAAATATACCCTTACCTTTTATTTTTCATATATCTTAATTCATAGTTGCGACTTCTTACACACTTTAGAAAACTCCCTCTTCACATTCAGTTAAAGGATTGATACACATCTATTTAATCATTCCACTGGCTAGTGCAGTTTAAGCCGTAATAACTTAAGGTGGCATTATCAAGTTGTTAGTTATGTAAAAGATACAAACATATTAAGTTTTAATCAAAGAAACTATGCAGTTACATCACAGAAATATCCGGTCAATGTTTCTTGATGAATCATATTTAGTATTTCATTAAAACACTACATGCAATAAGTAACTGATTGCACGTTCAGCAAAATGGTGTAATCGCAGCTATAGCACATATTTATATCACAATGGTTTCTATGTTAAAGTTCTTAAACATCAGTTCATTTTCTTCTGTAAGCAGAGTGAATATATAATAGGAAACTATCTGAATTTACGAGTTTGCAATAATACAAAATAACATATGTTACAATTCGAAATACCTTAAAAAATACAAGCCCTAAAACTTTTAAGCGAATCAATATTGAAAGCGTCAGCTTTCGCTGTGGCAGTTACTTTATATTTGACAAGAACATTTGAATTCCACTCAAGTTACAAAGAATATGCAATTAATAGTTTAGAAAATCGATTTTTACCTACGCCTTAACCCTTAGCCTGCTGGCGGCAAGTGATTCTGCCTTTGCGACCAGTGCAGACCAAGATCAGCCTGCACATCCGTGCAGTCTGATCATGGTCTGCACTGTTCGCTATTCAGTCAGTAAATTTTCAGTGAACACCCCTTCAAATGATAAATGGTAATGCCCAAATTGAATGAAAGACCAGTCCATTTTAGAAATTTAGCAGGCTAAGGGTTAAAGTTCTGTTTTGCCAACTAACTAAGCAGCTTATGCTTCAAAACATCGAAAGTCGATTTTTTCACTCATTCATTATAATTCTATTTTCACCAACTTCAAATACTATTACACTAATTACACTAATGATCGATAATTACACAGTGACTGCAAAAATATCCAAATATACCAACAAAAATATATTTTTCAACTTAGGGTAGCACTCATTATTTTAATGTCTTTTAGTCATTGTAATGATTAGGTAAGACTATGTTTGAGGTATATAATTATGTAGGTGATAAGTTTCTATTCTTAACAATTTAGTACGTTTAAGTTATCAGCACTAATTTCTACACATTTTAACAATATTTTAATAAATATCTAAATAATCTTTTGCAGATTTTACTTTGTTTTGGACTAATCAGTTCGAAATAAATATCTATGTTATGATAGAGACTGACTGTCCATTTTTTTTTATTTTTCATTTTTTAAATTGATATCATATCCATTGTATTTCTCATATGTATGAAATTATTTTATCACATGTGTGACGTCGCGGAAGTAAAATAAATCCATTACATATTTTTTGTATTATGTAATAAAACATTAAAGTTGACATCGTTTAAGTAAAGAAAACGTTAGTCGAATTGACATGGTCTATAATAGATAAAGATAGAAGGAATTTTGGATGTTTCAGCAGGACAAGCTTTCATAAGATGAATAGAATATCTTATTTTTTGTCGTTCCACATCGAATTTATTAAACTAGTTGAATAAAATTGATAAAATGCTCGGCAAAGACTCGCATTTTATCAACTTCTTAATTCAATATTAACAATGACCTTTCATGTGAATTAACTGATTGTTTTTCTAATTATATTTCAATATGTTAGCAAGTATGAATATAAAGCCCTCTGTTTCGGCTTCCAGAGAAACAATTGCAATAAATTCAAAATAACAGAAGTTTTTAACTAGTGAGTAGGTTATAGGAAAAAGATGTTTCCTTTTGTGAAGAAAGCACCAAACTTTGTATGTAACTATTTTGAGGTTTGCTAAATCCAGAAAAAGGAGGAGACACGCTGTTCGCTAACCTCAATTAGCTTAAAATGAGGCCCCAAAAGGGACCTATATCTATTTATTTTAATCATATATTTCTGTACCCAATGTCCAAAAGGTTAATTTATAACTTAGATAAGTAACTAATATTGACATAATATTTATTTATTTACATTTTATACATGTTTAATATATAGGACACTGACAAATGACATAGATGAGGCCCTAAACGGGGGAAAATTGTTTAAAAAATTCATTTACAGGATGACTTTATTTTTAAGTGTGAATATTATATCACTCAGGTAAACAAAACTATTTTTAGTATTTAATTATATCAAAATATTATTTAAACATTCTTTACATTTTGAGGTTCATTAAGGGTATTTTATAATACAAGTTCACATATAGGTACATACTGTAATTCATATGATCAACTTTACAGTACTTACACTTTACATGGAGTACCGATAGTTCGATTTCCCTATAAACGTTATTATTAAGCATTCAAATGAGTAGCTAAAGAAGGGGTTATTTTGTGTTTTTCTTGTAAATTCAATACTAATGTAAACTCATGTAAAACGTATCATACAAAACATAATTTCTATGTTTTTCAAGACAATTAATGACTTCAAGCTAAAGCATACGATCATCCTAATGCTTTTTTACAACAAAAGAAAATGGAGTGTGAGCTAAATGTTTTGTTGTATCTATTATTGCTAATTCATACCATATTCAGTGATACTAATTTATTTATATTTGATTAAGATTTCAAGTTTTAGAATCAGTTTAAATTCCGCTTTCTTAAAAATAGCACTGGTATTGTATGATATATAAAATTTTGTACGGTTTGAACAAACGTCTTTCCTATTGATCTGACAACACCTTTACCACTAGACGGTCTCTCTCACTGAACCACTCCACAGAGCAGTGATTTCCTGTAGACACCCCAAGAACGCAAATAGTTACATATAACAATATGTTTAAGATGAAAATATGATACAGAAATTAAGAAAGTCATACCAAATAAAGCTAGATGCAAAAGTTTTAAGATAAAGATTAATCGATTAGTTTATTAACAATGTCTCCTAAAAATATACTGAGCTAGAGTTATCTTGCATATTAAGCCTTTTGATAATTAACGAAATAGTGTAATTTCTGTCTAAGGTTCCAAAGCGGCCCATATAATAATATCATGTACTGATAAACTTACAAAAGTTGAAAGAAAAGTTACGATCAGGTTACCCTAAACAAACAACTTTTAATTTTATGCGTAACTACCCTTTCAATATTTAGCTAAAACTGTAACTTGCCAGTATTTCACTCTCTAGCACACATGTCTTCAAAATGTCTAAGTACACAGGATTGGCTTGATGCATTTATATCTGACTTTGTATGTGTTTTTATAGTTACATTGATGAGTTTTCTCCATATTGTATAATTAAAGCCAAGTACCAGTTCTCTTCACCATTTCCAGTTGACAGGATTAGCAATGTCATTGTATGCTATAAGTGCCTGTCTACAGCCTGCCTGATAAAATGTTAGCTGCTACATACCTGAACATCTCTCAGGCGGTTGCTTTCATTACGTCTAATTGCTTAAGGAAATATATTTGATATTTTTTTGCATGATAGAACAACCTAGCTTTCCAGTTGTAATGTGCGCTTCTTGAATCTTTTAAAACGACATAACCATAAGTAAAGATATCCGATGCCTTGCAAACGTATTGAGACAGTATCACAATAGATAATGCATTATAAAGAATGTTAGCTTTAAGTCTACGTTCTTGGTCTTTTCCTGTTGGATTTTTGCCCTTGTTTTTATGCCAAAAAGACGGCTTGCAACGGAATCAGTCAGCATGTACTATGTTTGGAACAGCCAAATGAAGCTACAGCCTACAACTAGCAAACTGTTTTACTATAGAAAATACCAGTGTGTATCAGGTTTGGTTGCTCGTAAGATTATCGCCTTGTGGTTTTGTTTTTATGCATCTGCGGCAAACGAATGTGTACCATGTCACACGTATACCAGACTTTTGGAACAATACATGGTCATGTTTTAACAAAGGTATCAAGCTGTAAGTCAGTAAATGGTGCCAGATACCATTCTTGTTCCAAAGAGAAATAGACAGCATGAAAACACCTAAATAACCTGATGTTCACATTTCAAATATTTACATACGAAGCCATGTTGGTGGAGAGACATTAAGGTATGAACATACTAAATAGCTGGCCTTCTTTATTCTAGATAAAATTGACAAATTTCAAATGGGTACAGCACAGAGCAAGACCCGTTATAAATTTCTGTAGCTTACATTTTTACATTTTCTTAAAGAATATTGTCAGTGTTGAAAAAAACATCAAAAGAAAATTGGGGCTCATGTACTTCAGTCAAACAAACCAACTGTAATGTCAACTAAATTAAAAAATGATACCCCAAATTGTATGACCTACATTTCCATAATAAATCTGTCATGCTATCATATCATTGCGAAAATGCTTCCAATACGTCAAGAATAGATCTATTTCAGCAATAAACTGTAAATAGGAAGGAAAAAAGCTCTATGTAGGAGGACTTTTTGAATGCGCCATTTTGCGACTGCCATGATTTTTTTCCGCGCCAGTTTTCTATCTAGTTTCTGTATACCTTAATTGTGACCCTTGCATTACTTAATTCTGTTGAATCTGGATTGACCAGTAATGACACATGACTTTCATTACTATGTACACTTCATAGAGCCAGTCAAATGCCAGTGCAATAACACATTCATGTAAATATAAATTTGTCAAACAAATGTATTAGAGAAGTACAGGAAAAGCTATTACAATTCTTAGATATCTGTTGAATGGGTGTAAATATTACTTTCTTTTATTTTATGGGTTTTTGGATGAGTCATTTGATTTGAAAACATGATTATTTCATATACTGTTATGTAAAATAAAAAAAATTATCCATTGAAAGAGCTCTCTTTTTTATATAAATATATTGTCCTAATAAATCCAGATATATAGGTTACCTCATAGACCTAAACATGTATATATGTTTGATATTTTATATATAAGATCCATGAATTCTGTTTTTTCTACTTATGTTAAGTTCAGTAATATGATATTATAACGAATGAAATAATAATTTGCCCTTAAAATGTGAGCTTTAACAATTTTCCCTTGAAGGACCTCGTATCATTTTTCCTGAGTCATGTATATTGAATGCGTATAAAATTTAATTGAATAAGTTCTGTTTCAAGGGTTATAATTGGTTAAGGTAATGAAATAACATTTTTGAAATTGTTCTAGATATATTAAATTGAAATAAATAAAAGGTAGTTCCCCTTTGGGGCCTCATGTTTTGGTCTATTCAAGCCAACAAATCGTATATGTAGTCCATTTCTGATCCAGTATACTTTATAATATTTAAATACAAACTTTCGTGCTTTCTTCGTAAGAAACATCTTTTCACACGCAGTTTTGAAATTAAACATACAGTAAAATCTGATTACCTCCCTTTTTAGTATGTATCTTGAAAAATAAGAGTATTTTGTAGTACACTTTGTATATTTGTCAATTTCAAATGGTTGTTTGTCTATGCTAGTGCTATGTTTAGATCATATGAAACTTTACTTTATAGATAAATTTCAATTTAAAGGAAAAAAATATTTTTTCAAGACATTTTTACCTCCCTTTTTTAAACTGATTTAAAAGGTGGTTCCAGGGCAGATATAGCGTGTCTCCTCCTCTTGTAGGATTCGGGATACCTTAAAGTAATTCCATGCAAAATTTGGTGCTTTCTTCACAAACGGGAACATCTTTGCCATTTTCTGTTCCATATCTTACTCGCTAAACGTGTCCCGGTTTTTAATATGTTTCTTAAATTCAGTTTAAGATGTCAAGTCTCAAGTTATTATGAAATGATGAAAATGCCAAATTTAACTGAGCTGTAGATAATATAAATAATAAAATCTTTATAGAGATCATGTTGAAGCACATTACGTAACCATGCAATATAAAAGCAGAACATTTTGACTGTGTCTGTTTGTGAGAGGTAGGTGTGAAATGCGCAACCTATACCCCCTATTATTATATCCAAAAGGACCAGTAAATATGACACTGAGTCTAAGTACGTGGTGATATTTTACAGCCGCCACATGGTACCTTTTTGCTGAAGTGATCGTTAAAAAAGTCTATGAAAATCAGACTCAACGACGTACAATAAAGTAGACTCGGTTTGATTATGTTCATGCTGTACGTATCGTTTTCTACTTCCTTTAGTCTGAAAATGTGATAAGACTTCTTTCATCTATTCAAGAATGTCGTTATATATTTCAGTAGAATAATGTCTTTAAATTATGTATCACATTATATGACATATTCGTTGGCATGGTAAGCAATTTTTGATGTTAGGCGCTCTCACCATGACATTGTAGGTTAAATTCTTTGTTCCGCTTTCACATGTATACCAAGTGTTGTGTTCAATAGCTCGCACATGTATGATTTGAAAACCGTGATTGGGCATCCTGTTTTGTGGTTTTGGACGTAATGCTATCGGTACAATGGTCGGTTTGCTGTTAGTTAAGCTTCCGCTGTTTCGATGTAGGCTCGATTTTAGATTCCTGCTTATATAGGATTTTAACTACCCTTTTCAATTGTGCTGAGAGTCACAAGCATTGATTAGCTTAAAGCAATAACAGCGATAAAAACATAGTATTCAAATTGTTCTAAATTGCAAAAGCTAATATTAGCATAGCTCAATCTTTTGAATGGGCTAAGTCTGAATAAACTCAATTTATATATATTTTTATTTCAGTCTCTTTCTTAATCAGAATTGACGTTACAATTATAGTTTAACACTTTGGTCTAGTAGTTTTATTTTTGAATACCGTCTTTCGTTCAATATCTGTTCAATGCGATACGGCACACTCCATTGTATCGTGGAACATTGGGTAAAAAGTGACATGCGTGGTAAAGTTCTTGATGATAACCATGAAAAATGGCTTCCGGTTATAAAATGGTACCACAAACGCTCCATTTAAGATTCACTGTTTTTTAGCAAATGAGAATAATTGGATTTCGCAGTTGAATCACGATCCAGGCGGAAATCATATAAGCGGCCTTGAATTACCACAGCTGTCATTATAAATACATGATGAATCAGGAAATAGGTTCGTTTGAACTGATTCTGATGTACAATGTAACATTATTCAGTATAAGAACGAAGCATAGTTTATGAGCAACTTGTGAAATGTCAATTTAATGTATAATCATTATTATTACCAAACAGTAATTCGATGTTTTGTAATTGAAGTAGAAAATATTTTCAAATTATTTACATCCTGGAAATTCCCGAAGATACCTATTTCCGTCAAGAAGAATTATGATTACAGAACTAAAGTAGTGTTATTTTATGATTCTTATAAACTATCCTATTGGAATATTATCCGCTTTATTTTACAATAAATAGTGTAGTGTTATGTTATGACTCAAAGTCTAATAAATCATCCTGTTTGAATATCTTGCGCTGTACTTATATCTCGCGCTATACTTTACAATAAATCATCCTGTTTGAACATCTCGCGCTAAACTTTACAAAAAAAAAATCATTCTGTTTGAATATCTCGCGCTATACTTTACAATAAATCTTCCTGGTCATTAAATTGAAATCAATTGTAGACATGAAAAAAAAATCTCAAGAGTTGAATATCGATGTCAATGTTTCTCCAAAAATAACAGTACAAGTACAACGTATAATGTTACAGAAAGTTAAAAAAGTAAGATAATACGCTAAATGTCTAAAACAAATCCTGTTAAGCAGATATCTGCCTTATCTTCTTATGTTATTTTTTCTTTCTCGTAGCAATTCGTTTTACTTTCATTATACAGATATAACTAAAGTCGCAGCAAATTCAGATACCCCCATACTATTCACCCACCCACCATCCCATAAAATGTAAGAAATTAGTGGAGATATACAAGTCTTCTTCAAAGTTGGAGCACTGTATAGAAAATAGGAAATTGAGTGCTGAAAATTGTTTACTGTTGCAATCAAAACTGTTCACACTAAGTCATATAATTACTTGCAGCTATCTGGCAACAGTCATATAGTTCATTAACCCTTATCGTGCTGGACACGATTGATTCTGCCTTTGCGACCAGTGCAGATCATAAACAGCCGCAGTCTGGTCATGACCTGTACTGTTCGGCATTCAGTCAGTATCTTTTTTTGGTATGTACCTCTTTCAGCAGTTAATGTTACTGTCCAAATTGAAAGTTGGAAAATTCATTATAGAAATTTAGCAGGATAAGGGTTAAAAACTGAATACTAGGCTCATAAATTGTTCTGACCAATCAAGTTACTTATACGAAATGAGGTTGAGATTATACAGATGAACATAATGTACATACAGTATCTAAGTCACGAAATTGTAAAGTATGAAACAACTACAAATATCATCGAAGTATCAGAAATTAGTGAAAATAACTGCAAAAACTAGTCTTGCTAGTCAGGTACGAAAACAACATGTCTGAAGTGTCCAAATGAAAATATTGCACAGGTATAGTTAGAATTTCGTTTACAGGTAAATGCAATTGTCATGTTTTATTGTTGTGGGGACAACGCCAGTATTCGTGTTTTAACATCTACAGACTCTCGAGAGATACTGTAACACGAAGCAAAGATGAATTAACGCTACGTGTAAAAAGCTAAAATGAATATGTCTTTAGTCAACATCATTAAATTCATGAAAATGGAATGTCAGCGTTATTTCTGATAACGTTGACGTCTTTTCCTTTCGAATATCCGTTTTAGTGTCGTGTTACTTCAACGCTTGTCGTTGAATGAGCGTAATAATTTATTTATGCAAGAAGGTGTGTTAAAAGCGCTTTGGAGAATCGCACTGTAAACAAACATTTACTCTCCTGTTAAAACAACTTTACAGCAGTTAGGTGATCAATTATTTTATATATGATTGTTAACTGTAGTATATGTTCACACAAAAAGAAAGAAACTTCGTAAAATCAGTCTTACAAATGTGTCTAGTACATCATCGCCTGCGTCACCTGCCATGTCTAATTATTTGCAATTTGAAAATATACTCAACTTGCAAATCTAATTGTTAGATATATATCGTGTTATTTTTATCAAAATTTAATACCAATAAGACATTAACGCAATGTGTCGATAACAGCATTTTTGACGCGTCACGTTGCGTGTACATAAGTTCCCTCTATATCGTTACAGCCAGCTGCCTGACAATGAATATCTGATGGGTCGTTGAAACTGTTTGCTTTGGTATTATTCCCTTTCCACTCAAAGCTGTTTACTAGAATAATTAATTTAGTTAATAATATATGACCCTCGACGAATTGATATTCTACATGTAAGTTATCTGTAATCAATAATACGACGAGTTTAATATCAAATACTAGTACATGCAGTCTTCTTTCGGCAAATAAAAGAAACGTTCAGAAATATTTACCAAGAAAGATTCATCTGCACTATCCTAGTCTGCTTTACGACCATTTGCTCTGTAACTAACTCACTGACAGTCGGAATGCTCTTTTACTAGTCAAAAATATTAACCCTTTGATTATAAGTAAGCAGTTGTTTACATGGTAGTTAACGATTCATAAAGCGTTCTTATGAAATATACATATATTTGCAAAGATACCGTAAATATTTCGACCGGAAGCACAGATTGCAACCAAGCAATACAAATGCAGACGGGGTTGATTGCATCGTTTTGTGTCAGCAAAATGAAACTTGCAACTTTCATCGAGACGCTTGCACCGGCTTAAATAGACACACTTGATGGATAAAGGACATACATAAAATGATACCAACACTTTGTCAAGATGTTATCAGAGACTCAACTTTTTTGTAGTTATCAATATATATTACTTGTATGAATGTCTGAATTATAGAAGTATAAACAACTGATATCATATAAACAATTCTTCCCTGAGCTTGTAGTAGTGAATATCATCCTTGCTATCAAATATGAGTGAAAAATGATAAAAGCCATTATACAATGTAATACAACAGAGAAACATAATATTCACGATTGATTGAGATATTTCAAAAGAAGTAGTCTGAAAGCATTAATATTGTGTGAAATAATATACTTCAAAAATTAATACTCTTTATATATAATATTGTTTATTTAGATTGATAGCCGTTTCTATAACTAACTGCTACACGACAGATAGCGATATATAACGACTTTACATATTGAAATAAACCTAATTTATAAATACAATGTATTTTCACAGGGACATGTTCATTGTCATTTGCAGTAAACAATATTAGTCAACAGACGTATTTATTTTGCATATTGTACGAACGTATTGAAGGTATTCTGTCTGTATCTGCGGTCACATAATATTATACTAGAAAGGTCATATGACATATGGTCATTAACAAAAAGTGGTGCATAAATGTTTATATCAATACTCAACATTTGACCAAAAGGCAACGTTAAAAACTAGTTGTAGCTTAAGAATTCTATCAACCAAGATATACAGAAGCAATAAAATAACAATTTCAAGAACTGAAATCCTATTACTAACTAGGCGACACTGGGAGGAGCGGTTGTCTAGATGTTAAGGCGTCGGCGGCTTGTTGGTTCAAGCCCCTATGCGGTCATGACCACGCCTTCGTATATAAAACTGGTACTGTTATTTTACAAGAAGCCGACTCGGTAGTGGTTCTGATACGATAAAGCTTTAATTAAGCTAAAAGGAATTAGCATAATCTAAAAACACAAAAGTTCGTCCTCAGCTAAATACTGAAAACAAAAATCGACCAAGTACAGCTATTTGTTTGCGAAATATCAATAAAACAGCATTATTCCCTGTTTTGATTAGAAAATGTTAAACTGATTGTAATAGTGGTTATACTGCAAATAATCTTACACAGACGACAGAGCGATTTTTGTAGAACGTTATGCATACAATTTTTCGTTGTTTTCAGTTTTTATCATCTGTTACCTGAATATGTTGTAGATATCAGTGTAATGATCTGTTTGAGCATTCTGCTGAAGTGCATCTATTGATTTCCAGTACCATACTTTCATATTAAAAACAAAGTCTTTATTACGAAGTAGGTAATAGCAATGTTTAGTATAAATGTATGTATACATAAAAGCTTTATGTAAGAATAAGGAAATAACTGTTATACATATCGTTGTTAACCCACAACTGTTGAGGTATCGATCAGCATTTTTAGGTGTTGAAACCGCGAAAGGGGTTGAAACCTATTATAAACGTATTCCGGATACTGCAAGAATTTTCACTGAAGCAGATTAATCCGCCGTTCTATTTCCGCACTACTTTTATTGATTATTTACGAGTATACCGACCGCTTATCTCTCTACATAATTTCTATGTAAATGTTCCTGGTCATTTCAATGCACATGATAAAAGAAAATATACAAAATTATGCATCGTTAAAAAGCTCAGATCGCAAGCTTTCTAACTGTGTTTAACTTGAAAACATCGAAAGAGAAACTATGACAAACTGGCAGTTTAAAAACATTTTCATATTCTATTTCTTTAGCGTAACGTTTATATCTTTCAAACTGTTAACAACTAAATGTTAATTTGAATCAAAGGCCTGAAGGGCCCGAGAGTCGGCTAATGATTGATGTACTGGTAGTATAGTCTACCGGTTTCAGTTTGGTTTTAGTTTTTTTACTCAACAGAACAGAGATTTTGTTACAATAGATGAAATGGACATTCAATCGATGCCTAGTAAAACTTTGATTGACATTATACAAGTATTTAAACCCAATATATTTCTCTAAAATTGAAGAGTGGTTCGCAAAAATAAAAATGTTGAAAGTACAAACTACAATTTGACAGGTGACACTAAGATACTGCCCATGACTATAAATATTTTTCCAGTAAACATTTGCCTCCGGCATTACCAAAACAGGCAATTATCGGCTGGTATATATTCGCACATGATAAAATTTGAATATGAAAATTTATAATTGAAATTTTATAGCGCGGATTGCCACATACAATATGTAACGGATGGACGAAAGAACTGTTCAGATATTTTACAGATAAGGGGCCTGGCAATAACCGTGTCACACGCTAGGTATTGTTCAATCATATTATAAGGGATGTGAATTTAAAGTATACTTACTTTTGCGTTTAAAGATATGCAAATGTTGCTGAGTGTCAATATATAGTGTCATGAATGTTTACACTGACAGGAAAATTGCGCATTCGAAACTAAGAGAAGTTATTCGGACTAGCTACCGATTTCGGAAAAGATAACCAATATTAATAAATGCAGTTCTTTTTTAGTTAAAACCATCATTTATTTTATTTCAGACCTGTTAACCCCTTCAAAACCATGTCAGTAGTCCCCAAGTCTATGTACTTTCAATTATCCGTTTTGATTCATGTAGACAGACAGGCCCAGACTGGGCTGAAAAAATGTTTGAGCCATTTTTACGTGGTCGGTAGCAGGGTGGGTTTGGGGAGGGGTGTTCCTTCCCGCTTTGAACTGCAGTCAGATTTTGAAATGGGCATTGTGGCAGGTGGTAAAAGCGCAAACGTATCAAACTGTAAAGTGGCAATATGGGGGGAGGGTGTGGGAGGATACCCCCTGCTGCAATTAGGGTTTGGGGTATCACCACAAGGAAATTTTGAAAATGTAGACCCTTGATAGCCTTTGGTGCTATTTCTAACTGAAAATTTTATGTTTCAATTTCTAAATATTACCACTAGATTCTTTTTAGTATTACAATATTCAAAGTATAAATGACTGTCACTTCATATTTTTACTTTCAGGTCATGCCTCAGCACTAGAATATAAGTCTGATATTGATTCTATGTATGTATTATAAAGATAAATTCTAGAATCATTTCTGTTACAATAATATCTATCATGTCTGTTACTTTAATGTTTAAATTTCATAACACAGCTCGATATTTACCCAAAATATTATATCCGGATATGATTACACTTTCTTTTATACCGCCAAAATCTCCAGTTTCAACAATATGTTTTACAAATTGTGATGAAATGAAGACAGTTTAGCAGCAATCGGCAGTATCTGACATTGAAGTTTACGGTGAAATTATTTAAATCATTTCATAAAAAAAAAATTGTTTCGTTTCGTCAAAGCACTCTAACATAGACGATCTACTTTCGATTTCAAAAACTACAAGAAAATACAATTTAATGTTTCGCCCATTTGTTTATTTCTCGAAAAATAAGAAATAAAATAATTTTTAAAATCAGTAGTAATTAAACAAATCAGTAAGAGCTCTTTCTCGGGATAATTTATCCGCTTACTGACTGCAAAAATCAAGCCATGTGTCATCATGAAAAGCAGAATGGGTGACGGTTTCATTTTTTTGCGAACCTGAATCGTAAGCAAATTATCCAAACCAGTCAAAATTCCAGAAAGGTTACGATCTAGATTCTTTCTAGTATTATAATATCCAAAGTATGACTGTCACTTCATCTTTTTACTTCCAGATCATGCCTCAGGACTAGAATACCAGTCTGACATAGATTATATGTAGGTTTCATAAAAATAAATTCTAGAATCTTTTCTGTTACAATAATATCTATCATGTATGTTACATGAATGTTAAAATTTCATAACACAGCTCGATATTTACCCAAAATATTATATCCGGATACGATTACACTTTTATTCCATTTTCAACAATATATTTTACAAATTGTGATGATACGAAGACATTAAGCAGCAATTGGCAGTATCTGACTTTGAAGTTTACGGTTAAATTACCTCTTATTTAAATCTTTTCATAAAAAAATTGTTTCGTTTCGTGAAAGCAGCCAAACATAGACGATCTACTTTCGATTTCAAAAACTACAAGAAAATACAATTTAATGTTTCGCCGATTTGTTTATTTCTCGAAAAATAAGAATTAAAATCATTTTTAATACCTGTAGTAACTAAACAAACCAGTAAGAGCTTCTTCTTCCGATAATTTATCCGTTTACTGACTGCAAAATTCATGTGTGTGTGTAGTAATCCACGCAAAGTTTATAGAAATCATACGATGCGTGTATACGTTCAATGTGGGAGAATTAAGGCTGATCGGGATCGGCTATGTTACCTTACGCACCCAGACGATTCAGATTTTGTTTTTAAAAAAGCATTGTGTGCATTTCTGTAATTTTATATACGTTTTTATACGCTTAGAAATTATTAGACATGCGTATTTGCATTATTTCTATACGTAATTTACGCTAAAACGCATCTTATCTGGAGCCCTGTGGAACTATTTTTTGTCTTTCGCTGGATGTTACGCAAGCTTTGTAAGCCTGCGCAATTCATAAAATGCACATTTATGCTTAATGAGTTACATTCGAGTATTGCACAATTACAAGTCATAAATATGACAGATTACATCGTATATTGGTCATAGCAAAGGGAATTCACACAACTTAACTTCATTAATGCAGTGAACTGTTTGAAGTTTGAGAAATCTAATGGAACTACATCCCTTCACTGTGTTATTTGGTCCATTTAGACTTAGAGAATCGCTGGATAGCAAGGACTCGTCAAAACGATTTCATCGTTTAGCCGACTCAATAAAAAAAGACATGGATCTAATATTTCTATTATCTATATTCTCTTTGTGAATATTAGTGTTTTTAATGAAACAGGTCTATTGGTATCATTATAGTAAATTTTAATTAAGCCGATATAGGGTTGCCTTACCCAGCTCGTCAGTGTGTTTCAAGACACTTGATGGTTTTAGTCAGAGCAGAACTTCTAGTATATAATGTAACATGGATGCAAATGGTTTAAATGTTATCCTGTTTCATGGAAGTGACTTGAACTGTTACAGCGGAGTGGTTTATTGCACATCAAATGTGGGTTTCAACCCCTCTGTGCTGTCAGCGCTTTGATTACCACTGTGGCTTGAGCAACCTGTCTCACGGGTAAATGTAAGTCGGCAAGATATCAAGATAATTCAAAGCCAATGTTTAAAGTTCAATTACATGCAATATGCTACTACAGCACGGCTCGCGTTTTATAACAATTATCGCTCTCCGGAAAAAAGGCATTATAACAGTTATATTTCAGATTTATATCACATTACGTTTCTTTCTAAAGTACTTCAACATGTGTTCACTTTCTTTTGATTATAGGAAAACTTCTATATCTATGTCTTTGGGGTACTATCACAATTCAGACACAATAAGAAATCTGTTACAAAGCACAATTTCGTAAACAATACAAGCGATAACATGTTTAAGTTAATCAATATTGAAGGTGTCAGCTTTCTTTTGATTCCTATTTTTTTATTTCTATCATTGTACTTGCAATTTTATGATGCTTCTGATCTATGGTGATATTGTATTTTTTGAGAAGTATTTAGTTGACACGAATTCCACTTACTTATGCTAGCATATGTATCCAACGAAGTTATAACAAAATCCGTTACTGCCTCGGTGGCCTACTGGTAGAGCGCCCGCTTCGAGTGCGGGAGGTCGTGGGTTCGATCCCTGGCCGCGTCATACCAAAGACGTAAAAATAGTACTGGTAGCCTACTCGCTCGGCGCTCAGCATTAAGAGGATAATGCTAGTACTGGTCAGCCTGGTGTCAGTATATGTCTGAGTGGGATATTATGTCAGGTATGTATGGCGTGATATTCCAGTGAGGCAGCACTATAAAGCTTGGGCATTGTGCTCACTGCTACATGTAGATACCGTCGTTTATATGACTGAAAAATTGTTGAAAAAGACGTTAAACCCAAACATTCACAAATAGAAAATCTGTCTTTTAATCATTACTTTTTTTTTTGGATACATTTTATCCATCTACAGTACTCTTTACGTTTTTGACAATTTCCGTGTAATTTCGTATTCTCGCCTGTCATTTTGGAAGTCTCAATTAAAATTACTCATACGATAAATGGTTTCCTTAACGAAGTACAGAGAAACGTTATTGAGCGGAAATTAGCGACTTTGAAAGACGTTTTGTGCTCTTTACACTTTCATTACAAGAAATCAGAAGTCGTTTTTTAAATGATCAGTTTAAAATCATAACTTTTTTTTTTAACTTAGACTAGCACTCCTATGTAAAGACATACATTACGTCATAAAAATTCATCCCTACCAGATCGTTTTAAATTATGTATGCACTCGAGTCCAATTTAAGCAATATAATATCTTTATCATAACAACGTGTAACTGATTATTTTGTTTTCATTTTTTCCCAAAATTACCGAAAAAAGTAAGCATTTATTTTTGGGGGAAAACCGACAATTCTTATCAATTCTTTTTTTTTTCAATTGATATCTCATCAACTGCATTTTTTCAAAGGCACAGAGCTATTTATATTTTGAGAAAAAATGTACGTCGTATTAAATAAATCAGCAAGATGTAGTTATTTTGTTGTTGTTTCTTTTTTTCAATTTAAAACCACAAACAAAATGTATTGCAAAATCAACAGTTTCCATGATCACTTTATACTTTTATTTTTTCACTGTCATAAAATGAATCTGTTGTCTCTGGAAACAAATAAAAAAGACATTGAAAACAAATCTCCCAGTTTAACTGTTTATTAATAATCAACAATTTCACTAGTCTTGAAATCCCCGAAAGATACTTAATTTACAACGAATACATCAGTTATTTTGAAAACCACTAAAATATTGATTCAGATTAAATGGACAAAAAATAACAAATGTTTTGGCGCTTCTGTGGAGATTCCATGGAGGCACGCGCTGTCTACAATGACAAAATACTTCCTACTTAATTCTTCATACTAGCAAAACAACATAGAGAGGCAATTACACAGTCATGATTCATTCCAAACTCGTTCTCAGCTCAGTTTCATTTTTAAGCTTTTTTACACCATACAGTTTATTTTCATCATATTTTAACAACGAATAAACAAGGGTCTCAGAAAAAAGAACAGGTGTACAGAAACTATTTACATAAACAGTATTAGATGTTCCCTGATTATTCTCCGTTTCAATATAAAACAATTAAGTGTAACAAATACATTCTTTGATAAAGTTAAGCATTACCATTTTACATACTTGCCACATGTCTCTGGCATTCTATGGTAATGGTACTTGAAGTTAGCGTTTTGCCATTTTGCAGATACTTTTAGTATGATACTTCTATTTGCAGATCCATCATTTTTGGTCCAAATGAACTGCAGCAATAGCTGTACTGAAATCTACTTTTTGTTTTTCAATTGCTTCTAGTTTTCCCTACTCACATGTGTTACCAAGCATGAATATTTACTTTAGTTTCTTCAAATGTCATTACACGTCATTTTCAATTTATACATATGTCTGTCTGCAGATTAGCTTTCAGTTAAATTTGTTGAGTCTTATAGGATAAGGAATGTTTCAAAACGTGCGTTTGGAATATGTTGGTCCTAAGATGTTGTAAAAATACAAGTTGCAAAGCAGTAATAATGCATTTGGTAAAAGTTTGATTCTTTGTTGCCCGTAGTTGTCAGTATATTGTTGAAGGTAAGTTTTTGTCACCCCTGCGTAAAATAAACAAACAAATACTATTCGTTGTCAGTACCTGACGCAAAATGAAAGTACAAGGAAATTAATTTGTTCACCCTCGAGTCATTGCTTTGATAATAACCATTTCCAAATCTACATATATATCCACCAGGAATAACAGAAAATTTGAAATACTAAATAAAAAGAACATTGTCACTTGCGGTTACAGCATCATGCATCTTAAAATATGCAGTTGAAGACTATAATCATTAATTTTATAATTCAAATAGTCAAATATTGAATAATATAATTATTTTAACGCCCATGATATTATACTTGATCAGCATCGCTTTTATTTTTAAAGTCCAAAACGGTCGATCCATTATTGTATCAGAACATTGCAATATTGCGAACCCCTTTTCGTATGATGCAATATAGGTGGCTCCGTGAAAAAAATGTAAAAAGAGTATCAACCCATCATCATGTTATGGCTTTGAACACAAATCCTAAATTGAAGCTACACTGGTTAAATCAACAATTGATACAAATTAGAATAATTGGACGGGGCACTCAAATCACGATTCTGACAGAATTTATGAGTGGCCACAGGAGCACTACTACCACCAAATTATCCCGCCTGCCAGTATAGATAACGAAGAATGTTGATTGTAATATGAAATGAAACAGTTTTATGAACTGAACATTTTCATCATATCAATCATACAATATACCATTTACTTTAATAGTATAATTTAAGATTACCATTACAAAAAAAAGGATGTCGGCCTTATTTTATGAAAAAAGAAAACATTTGTAAAGTAGTTTTTTCCTTTAGCAGGGTACACTTAGATTCGAAAATTTTGGGCACGGACAGTCTTACATGTCGCGAGTCGCATTATAAAACTTCCCTTAAAAGCTGAATCAGGGTGGCCATTTTATAAATTGCGTGCATGGTTTGTGCTTTTAATTAATGACAAGATCAGGATTCTCATACAAGAATAAGGAAAGTTATCAAAACGAAAGTGTTACACCATCCATGAAAAATAGCATGCCAAAATCATCAATTTTGCAATTTTTGAACAGCCTGCAATGATCCCGCTGCAGGAACAATGCCCAATTTTATTGCATTTCTCAATTTAATAGTCCTTACTGAACTTCGGGATATAAACGGAATGGGGGCCCTCCAGCTAGTTTTTTCACAAAATAGCGAAAATGTTCCTGAGTATCAATCAACAAGCACAGAACCCTTCCGTGATTTGAATTTTCCGCGAAAAGGTGCCTCATTGATTCATACAAAGCTACCAGCAGTTAGTTTTACCACTGACATCAGAATTTTATATGTGTCGGCTGTATAAATTTTCTATAGAATTAACAATCATTATCTCTCACCTTAATTTACAGACATCCAAAATCACGAAGTTCTAATTATAACAAATATTGACGGGGGCCAGAATTCGAAGTGTACCCTGCTACCTAAAAACAAAATGGTTAGTTTGGAGTAGTTTACATCAGCTAAGACGTTTTATGATTACAGGTTAGATATAGAGCAAATAATTTATGTCTCTAGTACATATCCTGCAGGAATATCTTACACTAGACTATGCAATAAATCATTTTCGCTCATTAAAATGTCATCCGTTTCAGACAATAACACCGACTTTAGAGTTCTGTGTTATTTTAATTTTGCAAGAAGGGATAGGTAAAATCAGACAGCGACAACATAACACGCTATAACAAACCCCCTTTCTTAATATGTATTCTTAGTACATTGTATATGTTATTTGCTATTCTATTTGTCGTGGTATTGTAAAGCATCTTTGTTCTTTTTTACAAATAGGTTTGTCGCGAAATAAAAAAAAAGTATTGGTCTTTTGTTTACAGTATGTAAGCAAATAAGAGAATAATATATATAATATATAAATCTTTGATGTGCATGTTATTATCACATTGTCTTATACTCCCCAAATTAAATACCGTACATTGTATCTATAATGCTATATGAAATGTGTACTTTTGTTTATAGTGCTAAGCTATAAAAGTGATGATTAAATCGACTAATTAAATGTGTAATAAAAACAAAAGTACTGGTATGTTACGAAATTATGTAAAATCGAAAATGAAGACAATTGTTTGCAGCTTATTTTAGCTCCGGTCTACACATGTGCTTATATCAACAAATGTAGAATATATCTGCGCATGTTCTGATGTTCACATCTTACCGTTCAATTTATTTCTGCCGAAAGTTTGTTACTTCCTTTATAGAATGAATCATTTTTGAACTCGTTTTCATCTAATGGAATGAGTCATCTTACTGAATGAGAATGATATTTTTCATGTTATTAGATGAATATAAAAGTGAAATACTCACGATGAAAACTTTAATACCCCCATCATATTGTAACTCACATACGAACGGCATTGCTTAGATTTAAAACTAGCGGCAACATCACCATATTTCCGGAATATTAAGTTCAAGGTGGATCCATAATGACACTTGGCAGTTACAGTGTGATAACGTGTTCTTTTTGGGGAATTCGGTTTTCATTTGACGTAATTATAGCTAAACGAACGAAAAAGATCGAAATCGACGGCGGAGAATACGCTACTTGCCAATTGTCATTACAAGCCCACTACCTTTCATAGCCCTGTAAAAATAAAATTGTAACACAGCCCACAAAATCATTTACTAAATCATATAGTCGCACACGTTGTGTTCATGCCAAAGTTCTTGATACTAGTACTTTCAATATAATTATTCTTTTGTTATAAATATTTATGTCCAGGCGTTTATTTAGTTGGAAGAAGCAGTTAGTTTGGTGTCATGAACTTTTCGGTTCCTAAAATACAGTATGCTCATACACAAACCTGATAATATTTAATACCAGCGGCTAGCGGTCCCGGTAATTATCAGAAATTGTTTTACTTATTATTTTCTTTTCGTATTGTACCGTCATCACTGTCAAGGAGTACGGCAATTGTTTCTGGAAGCACTTAAGAAAATACAGAACATGCATTCGAATACAATTATTGCAGTGAAAATAGCTAAAACGAAATTATTGTTTGATGATAAACACAAATTCAACAAAAAACTTACATGTACACTTCTGAACTATTCCATCATGACAGGATTTGTTGACAAGACTATCCGTTTCTAATAACTATTCTCCGTGTTAAACCGCTCCTATCACAGCTGTAATACAGTTATTAAACACTACAGCCGCTTAAATCGAATCATCGGCTCTCACTGATTGTCTATGCTCAGTTTTTCTTTATACGTAGACTAAATATTATAGGAAAAACTGCTACAATTCCTAACTTGTCGATACAAAAGATTCCCGCATGTTCATATCATACCATTGGAATATTTCAAAATATCAAATGACAAACATATTGACCGTCTATCAATCTAAAATAATTTCAAGTATTCAAAACTTGGACAAATTTTATAATACGAGTTAGATTCGGAAAAAGATCAAGTTACGGTGCATAATTCTGGATGCTTTTGATCTGTTCCAGGCGTCCAATGACTCGACATAAAATTGTCTGCTTTTATTCTATTGTTGGTTTTCACAGTCAATTTTATAATTGTATGACGGTGAGACACTTTACGACCGTGACACGGCTTTATAAGACAATTGTTGTAATAATTTATAACATTTATAAAAAGTATCATTCAGAAGCACAGAATTCTACAAAACAAAATGAAAGCAAACTCTGTTTGTCTCAGTCTGTTTATGAGAGAGAATGATAAAGTTAAGAACAAATCATTATGGAAATTTAACTTATCATTATCATTGATCTATCAAATGAGCATAGCACATCATTCTACTCCATCTGTTATGTTTTATCAATTCCAAAGACACTCAAAAACTTGCAAAACTAAATGTGTCAATTTGATTGTCAGCCTGGTATGATATTGTTATAATCAAACTTTGGGAACAAATGGAAAATAGATTTGCCGGTAAAAGATATAATTGCTTTCCCGGTGATTGGCAGCATACTAATTTTGAAAAGCGTGTATCATTGGAAATGGTCTATACTTACATTCAGATGCAAAACAACAAATATCTGACTGGTCGTTAGATTTGTTTGCTTTAGTATTATTCCCTTACCAATCAAAGCAGTTTATTAGATAAATTGATATAATAAATAAAATAACACTTTATGAATTGAGGTTTCTACATGTGTGTTTTCTATAATTTATAATATGACATGTTTAGTAGAACTTGGATGGAGTCTGATTCCGGGGATGAAAAGAAAAAATATTACACGATTAACGCAATTCACGTCACCAGAATATTAAATTACATATTAAAAAATTGTAAAGGCTATTGTCATTTGCAGTATCTTAATTTGTTTTCCCCGTACATGGATTCAGTGTTGTTGTACCATCTGTGTCTTTGGGATCGTGGAGTCCATATAAAATTTATGTAACAGAACGCCGCTTAAGGCTGTTGTGTATGGGACATGAGAGGTGTTGTACCTTTTATTTCCTCTCATGAACAGAGTTTGACATTCTTTTGCTTGGTTGCATTCAGTGCCCTCCAGGGATCTTCTTCTAGAACTTTACATTTCGTGTTTGATAGTTTCACCTGGCAGGGCTGCCTTTTAAATCATTGTTGATATAATAGCAAATGGAAGAACAACTTCAAACTGTTATTAAATTTATTCATTGCCTAATTTTGGAACACAATAAGAGAGTTTGCACGCTAGGAACCAGTTTAGCTCCTAGTTGGCTAGGTGGTGCTATTGTCAGAGACGATTCCAAGGTGGTGCCCATCTTTGTTCCTGATATCTGCCACATACGACATTTTAAGATTGCATATTACTTGCATGCGGATACCACAATTATATAGTAAATAGGTCCTACCTTTCACTATTTACGATTGTAAAAAGGCATATATACAATTTCTTAAATACCCCCGATAAATATATGACATTATTTAAAATCGTTCGCTATGATGTTGCAACAGAAATACATTTTTTGGGGTGACAAATCTGTGAAACAATATTTTCATTTTTTTTTTCAGTTTTCACAAAAATACTGTTTTTCACATACGACCTTCTATTTCTGGGGCTGCGCTATGTTTTTATTTGTTTCGTTCCTATTGTCTAATTGTGTGGTTTCACTTTAACACTATAACGCACATATCCATACATACGCAGCCACAAGGTAGATTTGAACGCGTTCTTGAACGCGGCTAACCTTGTTGGATATGTATGATGGGCGAAAAGATACATGCAAATTAAAAAAAAATAACACCTTTGTTTATTTCAAAGCGTTTTAATATGATAGTTACTGACAAACATTTCATATGCAAATAAAAAACAAAACGTAATGGTAGATTCCCGGAAACACAGAGCACGCTAAACATAGCCATAGAGCCATGCATCGCACAATAGGCACGCAGCAAAAAAGAACTGTAACGGAAAAATATAGCAGACGGGTTGCTACAAAAATCCAACAACAATTACATTTTGATAATATGTAAAACACACTTAGTCTTATGAGTTAGGGGTAGATAAAAGCGTGGAGGTTTTCAGAAACGTAGCTCTATATGCAAACTTGATTTATATATTAGTAAAATTAAATGCTTCACATGAGTAATTTATACACTTGAAATAAATATCTAAATTATGATAAAATATTTTAGTGAAATATGGCCATTGGACTTCTTTAATACTTCTCTTTGTAGGAAAACAAAATTGCATAGGCGACCAATTGCTTGAAACGTTAAGGCAACTTTATATCTTCTGTCGAACATCAGTTATGTGGTCCCGGATTATATAATATATTTACATTTTGATGAGGGGCGGCAGTCTCTCTGTAGTCAGCACTAATTCATTGTAATAACCAAATCTCATGCGTTCCTGAGCGTCATCGCGCAGCAGAATGTTTGCTAGATTAAAGTCTCCATACAGTCTCTACAGACCAACATACTAAGACTTATTCTTATCGTGTTTGACAATAAAATTGTTTACCCGCCGACATTTAACCTACGTGAATGAGCTCATTTTCTGTTACATTGATGTATAGGACGATTTAGGTTAAATTAACTGCCGTACGTACAAGACGCGACATTGCTTCTAAATAGCCTTTACTAATTTTGACGACGATTAAGGACGTTTTATTGGTAAGCAAGAAAATAGTTTCTGATAATTCATACTATGTGTTAATTTTCCATATCTAATATGAAAACAATCAGCTTGGTACGGACACACGTAATATAAAATAATTATTTATAACCCACAGTGATTATGATTACCCATGATTTAATAGAAAAATAATTTGTTGGTATCATAACATACCATTTTAATTCGTAAATAGGCCATTTAACATCGGGAAACATAACTTTCAAGCATTCCGCTTGCGTTTCCTAACCATTCAAGGTAGTTGTTCACCAAGTCAGCAGACAATATAAAAACGTTGTGTACCGCCATAGGGCACAAACACCTTTGACGTCAGAAGTGAGCTTTTACTTTTTCAAATCCCAAATGCATGGCCATAATGTGTCGTTAATTGAACGTTTGCCATTACTATAAAAGACGAAAAAAAATGTAGATAGGTCAGCTTGAATCTTTAACTGATTTTATATAAGACGTGTTCAGAAATATTTCCCAAAAAAGTTTCATTTGCACTACCTTAGTCATTTGCTATATAATTAACTCACTGAATGTCTGAATGCACTTTTACTAGTCAAAATTATTAACTCTTTGA
The DNA here is from genome assembly GCF_021730395.1 of Mercenaria mercenaria. Lineage (NCBI taxonomy): Eukaryota > Metazoa > Mollusca > Bivalvia > Venerida > Veneridae > Mercenaria > Mercenaria mercenaria. The sequence continues at coordinate 62,387,289 of NC_069374.1, forward strand.
TTATTAGCAAGCAGCTGTTTACATGGTAGTTAACGATTCAAAACGAGTTCTTACGAAACATACATACATTTGCACAGATACCGATTGGAAGCACAAATTTCAACCAAGCAATTTAAAAACCGACGAGGTTGACTGCATCTTTTCGCGACAGCAAAATTAAACTTGCAACTAGCCTCGAAACGCTTGTATGGCTTAAATAAACACAATGGATGGATAAAGGACATAAAATGATATCAACCCTTTGTTAGTATGTTTACACAGGTTCAATTCATTTGTATAGTAGTCGCAACTTGACCGCGATGGTTGACCTTGGGCTGATTATTCATATCGATGATTTCATTACAGAAATCAAGGGTGCTTAGGTTAGCCGTGTATATTTATATGGAATTAGTTTGTATACAGCGCAGTATCAAAGTATATATACTTACATTTGAGTTAAAATCTCCCAATACACTAATTTATATTTACACAAATTCATATTTCCTTTTTCTCGTGCAGCTCGTGTTTTACGTACACTCCTTTTCAATAATAGGTTGTGCCTCATTATATATTATAATGCAAAGGTCAACCATCGGGGTCAAGTTGCGTCCACTATAGCTTTATCGTACATTTTTAAATAATGTAAGACTTTTATGAAAAAGAATCATTAAAATAATCAGTATATTTTACTTGTGTGAATGTCTGAATTATAACGAAATACGTTTACTTAAAATGTAATAAACAACTGCTATCACAAATATAATTCTTACTGAGCTTGTAGTACAGAATAAGATCTAAAAGTATACAATGTAATACAATGACATAAATAAATGACAATAAAATGAAAACATAATATTCATTGATTAAGGTATTTCAAAGCATTAATATTGAGCGAAATAATATATTTCAAATGCCCTTTATATATAATATTGTTTATTTATATTTCTAAAATGATATTGTTTATTTATTTTTCTATAACTAACAGATTAGCGACATATTGTGATATATTATTAAAATAAACCTTATCCGAAATTATCAAAAGTTAACTTCATTAAACAATTGACAATTAATATTCAGTAACATATAACCATAAATGCAATGTATTTTCACTGGGTCAAGTTCACTGTCTGTTACAATAAACAGAAATATTTATCAAACTTACCTGTTCTGCATATAGTACGAATTGGCCTTTATCTGCGGTCATTTAATTATACATAAAAACAAAATTTGGTGCATAAATATTTATATTAATACTCAAGTGTTGTTAATACTCAAGAGTTGTTTACTAAAAGAGAATTCGATCCCTCAACTGCAACGTTTAAAACTAGTACTAGCTTAAGAATTCTGTTAACCGGGAATACAAAAGTTATAAAATGATAAGTTTAAGGACTGAAATCCTGCATAACTAGTCAACACTCCGGGGAGCCAGATGTTAAAGTGTCGGCTGCTCAAAGTAAGGGTCGTTGGTTCGAGACCCTATTGGCTTTTCAACAAAGCAGGCTCGAGAGGGTTCGGATAAGATAAAGATATCAAGCTAAAAGTATCATAAACGAAAAAACACAAAAGTTCGTCTACTGTAACAGCAAAATACTGAAAACTATGTCGACCCAGTACACCTATTTGTTTTGCGAAATATCGATAAAACTGCAGTTTTTCCTGTTTTGTTTTGAAAATGTTAAGCTGGACGTAATGGTGCTAGTGTAGTGGTTATACTTCAAAAATCTTAATTATTGAATCTTATTCAGGCGACAGAACGCTGTAGAACGATGTTTATAATATTTTGCGTTGTTTTCAGTCTTTTCATCTGTTACCTAAATCTGTTGTAGATATCAATGCAATGATCTCTTTATGCATTAAGCTAAAGTACATCAATTGATTAAAGCTGGTTATACCACCTAAGAGAAACGTAATAGCATACTTTCATCTTAGAAACAAAGCCTTCATTACGAATTAAGTGGTAGTAACACATAATAAATATATTAATATATAAAATGCCCAGTGTAAATGTTTGTATACATAAACAACTTTTGTTTAAGCATCGATCAGCATTTTACCACTGTTGCTAAACAACTTGTCGCACAGGTAAAATGTAAGTTGGGAAGATATTAAGATAATTCAAGCGCAGTTACATTCAATGTGTTACAAGAACACTTTCCGCGTTTTATAACAATTTTCGCTCCAGGAAAAAAAAACGTTATTATAACAGTTATATTTCAGATTTATATCAAATACGTTTCTATCTAAAGCGCTTTAACACATGTTCACTTTCTTCCGTAGCCATAGTTGATATCATAAGAAAACAATGTTTTTTTGTGATATTTTCTCCATTCAGACACAATAAGAAATCTGTTACAAAGCACAATTATCTAAACAATGCAAGCGATAAAAGTTCTGCTTTGAAGTTAATCAATGTTGGAGATGTCAGCTTTCTTTTAATTCCTATCATTGCATTGTACTTGCCTTTTTATTATATATTAAACTTCTGATTCATGGTGCTATCTTTTTTTCTTGTGATGTATTTAGTTGACAACTAAGTACGAATTACAGCATATTTATCTAATGAAGTTATAAGAAAATCTGTCCTTTATTCATTAATTTTTGTACATATATTTTATCCATCTACAGCACTTTTACATTAATAGGGTAATTTTCGTGTAATTTCGTATTTCGGAATTTTTCATAAACGTTGTTAATACGATTAATGGTTTCGTATTCCCATCTGTTATTTCGGAATTCTTCATTTACGCTGCTCATACGATTAATGGTTTCGTATTCAATCTGTTATTTCGGAAGTCCTAATTTACGTTGCTCGTACAATTAATGCTTTCGTATTCCCATCTGATATTTCGGAATTCTTAACTTAACGTTGCTCGTACAATTAACATGATTAATGGTTTCGTATTCCCGTCTGATATTTCGGAATTCTTAATTTACATTGCTCGTATGATTAATGGTTTTGTATTCCCATCTGTTATTTCGGAATTCTTAATTTACGTTGCTCTTACGATTAATGGTTTCGTATTCCCATCTGATATTTCGGAATTTTTCATTTACGTGCTCATACGATTGATGGTTTCGTATTCCCATCTCTTATTTTTGAATTCTTAATTTACGTTGCTCGTACGATTAATGGTTTCGTATTCCCATCTGATATTTCGGAATTTTTCATTTACGTGCTCATACGATTAATGGTTTCGTATTCCCATCTGTTATTTCGAAATGCTTAATTTACGCTGCTCATACGATTAATGGTTTCGTATTCCCATCTGATATTTCGGAATTCTTAATTTACGTTGCTCATACGATTAATGGTTTCGTATTCCCATCTGTTATTTCGGAATTCTTCATTTACGTTGCTCGTACGATTAATGGTTTCGTATTCCCATCTGTTATTTCGAAATTCTTCATTTACGTTGATCATACGATAAATGGTTTCGTATTCCCACCTGTTATTTCGGAATTATTCATTTACGTTCGTTGCTCTTAAGATTAATGGTTTCCCTGACAACTGGGAAATGTCAAAATTTATTTCGGAGAAAACGTTATGAAACTGAAATTTCCAGCTGTTATTGCGGGTCGGCTACACTTATGAAGCACTAGAAGATGTTTTGTGCTTTGAACACTAAGTAAACATTTCCATTACCAGATACCTGTATCTAAAGGTCGTCTTAAATTATCAGTTTTAAATCGTATCATTTCTTTAATTAGACTAGCATTCCTATGTAAAGACATAACAATTTACCCCTACCAGGTCGTTTTAAATTATGTACGCACTGAAGTCCAAGTTAAGCAATATAATATCTTTATTATAACAACATGTAATTGATTATTTTATTTTCATTTCATTTTTTGTTTGTTTTAAAAAAATACCGAAAAACGTAAGCATGTATTTTGGGGGAAACCGACAATTCTTATCAATACTTCTTTCTTTCAGTTGATATCACATCAATTGTATTTTTCAAAGGCACAGAGCTATTTATATTTTGATCAAAAAATATACATATTAAATAAATCAGCAAGATTTAGTTGCTTCGGTATTTTTGTCAATTTTAAAATGCAAACAAAATATATTGCAAACTTACCAGTTTCCAAGATTGAATCAACCGGATCTAACCAACACTTTGTACTTTTATTTTAACACTGTCATAAAAATATCTGCTCTCTGTGGGAACAAATAAAAAAGACATTAAACACAAATCTCCCAGTTTAACTGTTTATTAATAATTAACAATTTCACTAGTCTTGAAATCCACGTAAGATATTCAACACTTAATTAACAATAAATACATCAGTTATTTTGAAAACCACTAAAATATTAATTCAGAATAAATGGATAAAAAGTCCTGTTAACATGCTTTGGCGCTTCTGTGGAGATTCCATAGAGACACGCGTCTGTCTACAATCACTCCAATTTCGTACTCAATTCTTCATACTAGCAAAACAATTTAGAGAGGCAATTACATAGTAATGATTTATTCCAAACTCGTTGTCAATTCAATTTCGTTTTTAAGCCGGTGTCCAAATGACGTTTTACGCAAAATAGTTTACTGTCATTATATTTTAACAACGAATAAGAGGGGTTTCTAGAAAGGAACGGATGTACATAAACTACATAAACTGCATTTTATGTTCTCTGAATAATCTCCAAATCAAAGTAAAGCAATTAAGGGTGACAAATACAATCTTTGATAAAGTTAAGCATTTCCATTTAACATACTTAACACATGTCATTCTACGATAATGGTACTTAAAGTTAGCGTTTCGACATTTTGCAGATACTGATATATGTCTGATACTTCGATTTGCAGAACCATCACTTTTGGTCTAAATGAACTACAGCAATAGTTTTATTGAATTCAAATTCTTCTAATTAATATTTTTCTAGTTTTCGTAATCCAAATGTGTTACCAAGCATGAGCATTTGTTACTCATTCTAAGTGATGCATATGTTCATCTGTCACAGATTAGCTTTCAAGTAAAGATGTTGAGTGTTAAAGGACAAGAAATGTTGCACAAGTGCGTTTGAAAAACGTTGACTTAGGACTGTTAAAAAGGTAGGCTGTAGGACTGTGTAAGACCAGAATAAAAGCAAAATTTGCCAGTTGGTATAAAAGGTAAATTTCGTTGTTGCCCTTAGTTGTCACTATATTTTGAAAGTAAGCGCTTTCTTCATCCCTGCGCTAAAAAAAACTAACATATGGGGTTCGTTGTCATACCTCTGTAAGTACCTGATGCAGAGTAAGATTACAGGCCAATTCATTTGTTCCATCAGGAACAATTCAAACAGTCAAATACTGTAACGTCCTTAATAATATATCTTAACAGCCTAGCTTTCTATGTTTGAAAACCATTATTGAATCAGTACACTGCAATATGGCGAACTACTTTTATGTAGCATTCCATGCATTGTAAAAATCGTGTTAAAGTGTATCAATCTATCTTCAGGTTATGGAATTAATGGAAGCTTCACTTCTTAAGTCAACGACTGATACAAAATACAATAATTGGACCGCTAGTAAAGTCATGATTCTGGCGGAATTAACGAGTGGCCACCGGAGGACTACTACCAGCAGATTATCTCGCCTGCCAGTATAGATAACGAAGAATGTTGATTGTAATGTGAAATGACACAGTTTAATGATCCAGTCTACTAGACCCGAACATTTTAATCACAGCGGAAATGTCCATGCAATATAACATTTACTTATCATTATATAATTACACAATGTTTATTGGCGTTGTCTTAAGAAAATTGAAAACATTTGTATAGTATTCACTTCCATAGAACTCAATGCAAAATGGTTAGTTTGAAGTAGTTTACATCAGCTAAGTCGAATTATGATAAAGGATGAAATATAGATCAAATTTATTTCTCTAATAAAGTATCCTCCAAGATAATATATCTCTAGAATTTAACCTAAATCATTTTAGTTTATTTAAATATCACCATAACTGTTCTGTATTATTTTAATTTTGCAAGAAAGGACAGGTATAAACAGACAGCAACAACATGACGTGCTATAAAATAACATTTACCTAGTATGCTTGCGTAGTGTATATATGATATTAACTATTCCATATGTCGTTGTATTCGTAAAGTATCTTTGCTCTCTTTGCAAATAAGATATAAGTAAGTTTTCCGTTAATACAGATAAAACTTTGTCTTTTTTTCCAAAATGTAAGAAATAAAGATAACATTTTTGATAAACCGCTTTCATTTGCATGTTATTATAACCTATCAACCTATCTTGTATTTATAAAGTAGCTTCAATATATATCTTAATGAATTGTGCAAAGCTATAAAACTGATGATAAAAGCAATAAATACAAAACATATTTCGAAATTACATAAAATATTGAAAATAATTGCTTCTTTGCATTATCAGTTAGCTTAATTTTGCAGCGGTCAGCACATAAGACCTACAAATGTAGGCTATATCAGCGCATTATGATTGTACTGATTTTCATCTCTTATCGATCAATTTATTTCTGCCGAAAGATTTTTATTTCCTTAAAAGCACAGTTATTCGGAAGGAATAAGTTCTGTTTCCATCGAATGGAATGGAAAATTAATTTTCTTATGTAATTATACGGATATGAAGGGGGTAAATCATCATGATGAAAACTTTAATATCCTATTATATTGTACCTCTCATGCTATCGGCATTGCTTAGATTTAAAACCAGCGAAAACAACACCATATTTTCCGAATATCAAATTTAAGGTAGTGGATCTGTAATGACACTCGGCAGTTACCGTGTATATACGTGTTCTCTGTAGGGAATTTGGTATTAATTTAACGTAATTATAGCTCAACGCACACAAGTCTTTTGAAAAATCGAAATCGACGATGGAGAATTACGTTACTTGCCAGTTGTCATTAATATGTGGTCCAATACCTTAAAGTAACGAAAAAACCAAACTTTAAAGCTCTGTAAAAATCAATACCGTTACTACCTTCACATTTCTTTACCAAAGGTATAGCTAGTCGCACAAGTTGTGTCCATGCTAAAGTTCCCGATACATGTACTTTCAATATAGTTATTTTTTGTTCTATTTATATCCAGGCGTTCATTTCGCTGGATTAAGTCGGATTGGTGCCATGTACTTTTCACTTCCTTAAATACAAAATACTCGTGCACAAACAAGATACAATTTGATATAAACGGCTATCGGTCCCGGTTATTGTCAGAGATGGTCTTATTTATTACGTTTTCATTTTGTACCGCCATTACTGTCAATGGGTACGGTAACTGTTCCGAAAAGTTCTGGTCTTAGAAAATATTTAGACTGCAATCGAATACACTTGTTGCAGTGAAAATAGTTAAAATGAAAATATTCTTTGATGATAAACATAAATACAACAAAAACTTACATGTATTCCGTCATGACATCACTAATAGTACATTTTGTTTTTCTTGTTGACAGGACTATCCGTTTCTAATAACTATTCTCTGTGTTAAACCACTCCTATCACAGCTGTAATACAGCGATTAAACACTACAGCCGCTTTGATCGAATCATCGGCTCTCGCTGAATATCTATGCTCAGTAGACTAAATAGTATAGGAAAAACTGCTACAATTCCCAACTTGTCGATACAAAAGATCTCCGCATGTTCATATCATACCCTTGCAATATTACAAAGTATCAAATGACAAACATATTGACTGTCCAACAGTCTAATATAATTTCAAGAATTCAAATCTTGGACAAGTTTTATGATACGAGTAAGATTCGGAAAAAGCTATTAGTTATGGTGCATAATTCTGGATGCTTTTGATCTGTTCCAGGCTTCCAGTGACTCGACATAAAATTGTCTGCTTTTATTCAATTGTTGTTTTTAATAATTGTATGACAGGGAGATATTTTACGACCGTGACATGTCTTTAAAAGACAATTGTTGTAATAGTTTATAATATTTATAAAATGGATCATTCAGAATCATAGAATTCAACAAAACAAAATGAAAGCAGACTCTGTTTGTCTCAGTCTGTTCATGAGAGGAAATGATAAGATTGACAAAAATCATTACAGAAATTTATCTTATCATTATCATTGATCTATCAAATGAGCATAGCACATCAGCCTACTCCATCTGTCATGTTTTATAAATGACAAGACATGATAAAGACACTCAGAAACTTGCAAAACTAAATGTGTCAATTTGATTGTCAGCCTGGTATGATATTGTTATAATCGAACTTTGGGAACAAATAGAAATGAGATTGCCGATAAAAGATATAATTGCTTTCCCAGTGATTGGCAGCATGCGAATTTTGGAAAGCGTGTACCTTTGGTTTCGGTCTATATCTACATTCAGCTGCGAAACAACAAATAGCTGATGGGTCGTTAGAACTGTTTGCTTTGGTATTACTCCCTTACAAATCAAAGCAGTTTCTTAGATGAATTGATAAAATAAATGAAATATGAAATGTGTGTTTTCTGTAATTCATTGTACGGCATCTTTAGTAGAACTTACATGAGTAACGGTAGTCATGTCACCAGAATATGAAATTACATATTTAATTTAACAAAATTGTACGTGCTATTGTCATGTGCAGTATCTTAATCTATTGCTCTTGTATATGAATTTAGTGTTGTTGTATTATCTGGGCCTTTTGGATGGTGGAGTCCATTTAATATTTATGTAATAGAATGCCGCATAAGCCGATTATAGGCGACATGAGAGGGGTTGTACCTTCCATTTCCTCTCATGAACAGACTTAATCAAACCGAGTTTGCCATTCATTTGCTTGGCTGCATTCAGTGCTTTCAACATATCTTCTTCTAAGTTTCACCTGGTAGGGCTGACCTTTAAATTATTGTTGAGTAATTTTGGAACACAATAAGTTTACACGCTAGGATCAAGTTTAAATCCTAGGTGGCTAGGTGGTGCTTTTGTCACAGACGATTCCAAAGTGGTGTCCATGCTTGTTCCTGATAACTGCTACATACGACTTTTTAAGAATGCATATTACTTGCATGTGGATACAACAATTATATAGTAAACATGTCCTACCTTCACTATTTACGATTGAAACAAAGTCTTAAATACCCCCGATAAATATATTGCAGTATTTAACAGCGTTCGCTATGATGTTGTAATAAAAATACAAAGGTTTGGTGAGAAATCTGTGAAACAATATTTCCATTTTTTCAGTTTTCAAAAAACTTACGACCGTTATGTCTTTATTTGTTTCGATCCTTTTGTCTAATTGTGTGGTTTGACTTTAAGACTATCACGCGCATATCCATACATACGCAATTGAGAAGACTGCGTTCTTGAATGCGGCTAATCTTGTTGGATATGTATCCTTGTGTTTCATTATTGTACCAAACATACATGCGAATTAAAATACTTTCGTCTATTTCAAAGCATTTAGTATGATAGCTACTGACAAACATTTCACATGCAGATAAAAAGAACAACTATAGGTAATGGTAGATTCCTGGAAGCACAGACCACACCAAACATAGCCATAGAGCCATGCATCGCAAAGTAGGCCTGCAGCAAAAAGAAACTGTAACGGCTTCCAAAATCCACCAAAAGCTACACTTTAATTATATGCAAAATACACCAATGGGTTAGGGATAGATAAAAGCGTGGAGGTGTTGGGAAAGTGGTAAAAAGCAAGGATAGAAAGCCATGCTCCAAAAACGTTTTACGTAAAACGTAAATTTACATGCATCCGTTATAAACCATCTAGCTGATTTAACTTAAATGTAAGTGAGAAAACGTTGATCAAGTCTCAGCAGGTAGTACTTGAACGTTATTGTAAGTACAAAATACATGAAAAATCAGATCCTTTATAATAGATATAATGTCTCCGTGATTGCGAAGCTGGGCACCATCTAAAAGCTGTTTAAAACAAATTTCTATAGATTTTGTTAGAACAGAGACTTGAAGTATATTGATCTGCCAAGTATAATATAAGAAGTGTAATTTCAACGCCTACAAACTGTCACAACTATAATTAAGACTGTTAGTTTTATATTCCCTCCTGCCGCTAGAACAAATTTCCAAGAGCAAATTTTCAAAATGCTTATAACACGACAAATAGATAAGGAAATAAGGAAAATGTCGATTGGTTTGGTGGAAGAGGGAGGAGGAGGTGGGGGGGGGTGGGCTGTGGTTGGGGTGGGAGCTGGGGGGGGGGATATTGACTTCTTCAGTTCCCATGTAAATAGCTTCTCTTAATTTATATTAAGAATAAATGATGAAAAAATTAATACTTATATATACAGCTTGTGCTTTGAACAAACAAGCATATCATGTTCCAATCAATTCCTATGCGGGCCCGTTGTCACTATAATCGTTAACGTAGAAAGGTGTAGGTGGTTGGAGAGACAATTCGTCTTTTCTATACAATGTACAATGTGGGATTGCTGACAATATAAATAGCAGAAGATTATTGAATTAACGGGTAATATGACATATCGTCATATTATAATCCGCTAATAATTTGGTGTGAGGAATACCTTACCTTTCGAATAAAAACTTGACGATTGTTATTCCAGAAATGACTAGTTATGCATGCAATTTCTCTTAAAAATGTTATATTACTGAATCAATTATTTCTTTGCGTTTTAACAAATATTCTCTTACGTTACACCGCTATGTTACTTAGGTTTAACTCTATAGCATACATGTATTTGCGATTTACATATTAAACCTTTCGAAGTTGGGATGACAATTATACTCTCGTGTAATGTAACGGCTGTACCCAACATAATTATTCCGTGTTTGGTTGTCCTTTTTGTCCGTGTGCTCTACTTGTAGTTTGTGTAGAACATCTGTTGATATGTAACGTTTTGTTTTGAGGAGGCATGTGCACCGCCGTATGAATACATCCGCGGATGTCTCTAAATTATATCCTAGTACTTATAACATGTGTAAATGTTGAGTTTTGCTCAACCCGGGACTAGAGGGCGTGGACGCAAGCTAACATCCCCACTAGGTACCGTCCATGAACAGGCTAAATTAAACCGAGCCTGAAACATTTTCGTTTATGTCGTGTTAGACGACCTGTGATTTTCCATTTTTTTATTTTATTTTATGAGCCATACTGTTTTCTTCGGTCTGTCTTCTTTTGTCTTAAAGTTTATTGGCTGTTTGTTTTACTTTGTACATGTGTGTGCGTGCGTGTGTGTGCGCGCGCGCGTGTGTGTACATACTGTTGGGATGCCTCCTGTGCACAGCACAAGACATTAGCCCTGGAAGGCTTCCGAGCCACCTTGTGGTTGCGGTGCTGTCAAGACAGCAAATACTAAATTTATCTCTTTATGTTTTATACAGATTGGTCAAATACATCATTTATCGTACGTAAACAAATTTTGTTCAGAAACATCAGTCAATAAACAATATGTTTTTTCACAAAATATGTGTCACTTCTCAAATTGAATAAAGTTATGTCAATCAATTTACCGGATATTACATCGGGAGGTCTTAACTAACTGTTTGAAGAGCATTTTACATGCACTCCATAGGAAAACAACATGTTTCCTATAATTTCGTGCTTATTAATTATCCTGATCTTTCTTCGTTTAGTCTCGTCTTTCTTTCTCTTGGCAAACTCTAATATTTATTTATTTACTAAAACAAATTAAAAGAGGTTTTTCTACTGAATTAATCGTAATTTATATATTTCTTTACAAAACTTACCTGGTAAGAACTTTCATTTCTACTAAAACTTGCAAGCTATTTTAAAATGAACCGTAAAGTCTGAAAATACAGATATTTACACTCTGCAACACGGTATGAAAAGTGCTCGTTGTTTTTCAGTATTACTTCTAAATGTTCTCATATTTGTTACTGAAATTTGAGACCTTAAGATTAATTAGTACATGATTGTAATACGGACGTTTTCAATATTTGTATAAATGAAAAATAATTTCTTTTCTACAATTGCTCATATAAGTATTTAAAGGATTGAGGACATTGGGAAGATCTTCATATACGGTTGGTTTGCCGTAAGTTAATTCAAAGAAAAAATCATTTAAAGTACATTAATTGCCGCGATGTGTCTAGAGCCTAACCAATTTTTATTGAGAATAATGACAAGATTAAATCTATAATTCAAGAAGAAGTCCTTCGAGACTATTGGGGAATTAGTTATTCTTAGTGCCAAAAAGGTTATTGGCGAACAAATTGCATTTGGAATTTACATATAGATGTGATGTCATCTCTACTAGTCGCGTTCGCTGAACGAAGATGTTACTTAATACATGTAAGTTTCCCATTGAACAAATGGATGTCCTATAAAACAACTGTCGAAATATGGGATAAACATTTTATTTTTGTGATTATATGAAAACTGATTTAAACGAACGAGGAATCTATTTCCTGTTACTAATATGAATACTATCTTAACCATTCTTAAATATATATTATGATACTGCAAGAATTTAAGCACACCAATTATCCTTTTTAGGAAATGCTCATAGCATTAATTAGTATTGCAAAGGTAGTTTTATTAATTCCTATGTTTGTTTTTTCTGATTATCTCCTATGACAATGATTTTTATTTTACACTTCAAAATTTTAAACATCTTTAAGTTTCTAAATTGACAGTTTAGTTCATTCCCAATCTCATAAGCATATTGATATTACACCTTATAATATTGTTGTAATTCTTTTATGCGTTAAAGTATTTGGCTAAACTATGAATAATAATACCAGTCATACGAGAAACATCGCTTATTTTAATAAACATGATTCAGCTATTTACTAATGTGAAGAAACATTCTTCTTTTTGTACTTCAGTTGACTACGACTTATCCACGCTACTGTTGAGTTACGTGAACATTGTTTACAGACTCGTTTGTGTAAATGTTTATCTTTAGAATCTTTATTACTGATTGTCTAGGCATGTGATGTTTTTATCAATCAGTGCGTTTATTTTAGCAAATCAGAGATAGCGCTTTATGAACTGATCATTTACAATGATGTATGAAAACAACTGATGATTAATTGACGATTCTGTCAAACACGTTCATAGGTGATATTTGTTTGTTTCAGCGTAAGACTGACTTATCGCCGGATGAAAACGAGATGTGATATCTTCAGGAAAGGCGCGGCTATGAATGCAAGTTTAAAATCAAGTGTACACAAAAGAATTACAATAATCTGTTCTGAGATGCACACTGCACTTGCAAGGAAACATGAGATTTTATAAATTAGAGAATATTTGGTTATCTTACAGAATCTTCAGCTCTAGTATTTGTTTGTTTGTTTTGCTTTAACGCCGGTTTCAACGGCGGGCAGTTAACCTAACCAGTGTTCCTGGATATTGTGCCAGTACAAACCATTTCTCCGCTTCCCCACATGAATCAGAGGTGGAGGACGAATTATTTCAGACACAATGCCCTTTATCAAATCGTCACGGAGAATATACGACCGGCCCGCGGATCGAACTCGTGACCCAGCGATCCGTAGATCTGCACTTTCCCTATTGAGCTCAGTGGGCGGGTCTGCTTTAGACTCTAGTATAAGTATTATGAAACAGAAACATGTGCTGTGATGTAGGAATTGAACATTTCGAGACAAACATAATACATTGACAGATATATAAAAAAAAAACTTTAGTCCTCTGGTTTATTTACGATTTCTTCAATGAAACATTGAATGGCATTGTATTGTTTTGGTGTTACGCTATATCATTTTGATTTAATATAAAAACTGATCTTTTCTGTGATATTTGTCAAATGCAGTTAAAAACCGAAAAACTTATCAGTTTTTGAGCCACAGGATTAATCTAATTCAATTTTTCATTTGTTATTCTTTTCTAAATATGCATCACCCACTCACAGCTAGTGTATCGACCTTGGCTGACACTGCGATTGACAGGCTGTATTTGCAAAACTGTGTAATTAAAAAGCATGTCATTTTATCTGTTTCCGGTTTAAATTCATTTCCGGTCTGCATTCATAGCCAGTTGCGCGACAACATAAATCTGAATAGTTGAACCGTTTGCTTTGGCATTAATCACTTATCACACAAAGCAGTTGATACAATTAATATAATAAAACGCTCAATGAATAAATATTTGTACATGTATCTGAAATCAATAATACGGTCAGTTTCTTTTATACTACAACGACTGTCTGTTTCCGGTAATAACAACAGAAATGTTACAGCATACCCATATCTCTGAACTGATGGTACACTATTTTTACTACTTATTTGAAATTATATAACCTATTCAATATTTGTTGGGGTTAAATGTATATCTTATTTATAAAAAGTAACAATTTCTAGTACGACAAATATTTTAACCTTATATCACACTCGCATACTGATTTAGAGCAGAAAGCTCCGAAAAAAACAGTCTGAAAGCTCAATTGTGTCGTTATAAGTGTTTCGTTGCCCGATGGTGGTACACAACATTTTGAGTATATGCTGTCTTGGTGAACAATTAATCGATACTTTAAATGGTTAGGAAACGCAAGGTGAATGCTTGCAAATTATGTTTTCCGATGTTAAATGCCCTATTTAGGACTTATTGATATGAATAAATTATTTTGCATTTCTATTAGGTCCTTGGGTAATCATAATCGCTGTGGGTTATAAATATTTATTTTATATAATACTTTTTTCGACCCAAGCTGATTTTTGCATATTAGAGTATGGAAAGTTAACACATAGTATAAATCCGATTAAATCGTCGCAAAATATTTTATCGCAGACCAATAAAACGTTCTAAATCGTCGTCAAAATGAGTAAAGATTATTTAGAAACGATGCTGTGACTTATACGTATGGCAGTTAATTTAGCTTAAATCGCCATGTACATCAATATAACAGTTAATGAGTTCATTCACGTAGGTCAAATGTCGGTGGGTAAACGATTTTATTGTCAATAACGATAAGAATAAATCTTAATTTGTCAATAAGAAAACTGGTCTCTAGAGACTCTGTATGGAGACTTTAATCTAGCAAATATTCTGCTGCGCGATGACGCACAGAAAGGCATGAGATTTTGTTATTACAATGAATTAGTGCTGACTACAGAGAGACTGCCGCCCTTCATCAAAATGTAAATATATTATATAATCCGAGACAACATAACTGATGTTCGACAGAAGATACAAAGTTGCCTAAATCTTCTAAGCATTTGGTCGCCCATACAAGTTTGTTTACTTACAAAGAGAAGTATTAAAGACATCCAATGATCTTCTTTTACTAAAATATTTTGTCATTAGATATTTACTTCAAATGAATAAAAATCTCATGAAATGTATTTAACTTTACTAATATATAAATCAAGTACGTTCCAACAACTAGTTGCAGTGGTAGTACACATCTATACTGTGTTTATCTGCACATGTATACAGTATGTACTTTTTTTAAACCTAATGCACAGTACTGTTAATACACATAAACGTGTTGATTTCATTTGTACATAAACTGTATGAAGTAATTGTTCATGGTTTTAAATATGTCATTTGATCTGATATACCTTTAATGCTCTTCCTAATATTTTTTGTTCATTATGTACATTTTGCTTTTGGAGATTGCCTACTGTAACGATAAATCTGTCATCTATATATTAATACAAATTTCTTACTAAATCAATACTTCAAATAAAATGCAATTAAATGAAAGTTGATTAAACAAATTACAGTTCACATTAACACAGATAAGATTGCTTCAGGCTTTATTTGTTTTAATTTGTAACAAACCAAAAACAACTACAGATATACAATGGAAAAGCGCAGCATGGAACCTACACAGTGCAATTCCATGAAAAGCTGCGTATGGTCCCCAGATAAAATAATGGCCTTGCCCTAAACGAGAAAACAATGGGCAGAACTTAATAAACTGGAACTTAGAGAGGGGATATGTGGTTATGGAGCCTGCATATCACATAACACTTATTTACATTTTAGCAACATTTTGTCCCTTTTGAACTTTTGAAAGTTTTGTTAAAGGTTTGCATGTAAGCAGGTTTCTCTTAAACTATGTTATCTAATGCTTTAAACTGTCCATTATTTTTTTAATTAATCATTAAATAAGAGCCCTGATTGCATCAAACAACAAAATGTACTTTTTACACACTAGTATTATGTAGAAATGTTTCAATTAGTCAAGCACGCTGTCGTAAGACAGCAGTTGTAGTTATACGGACACTCGCGTGTAAAAGGATTTCAAACCCCATTTCAATGACAAATAGACAAATATCCATTACTAAAGGTCTCGTCTGCCCAATCAAATTTTTGCTAAAAATTGAAAAAAAAAGTTCTGAGTATAATATGAATATTATCGGAATCTCTAGATGTAAATGTTTAAGGATCTATACTCACATACGTCGACGAAATGCCTTACTGGTTTAGACAACTTAATGCTTTCTTTCATCGTTTAGTTCCGTTGTCTCAAATTATACAATTAATTTACATTTTGACAAGGTTTTGTGAACTTTCAGATTATGTGTTTATTCTTACGATTTCTTTATGTTCTCACACAGCAAGATGTTTGCAAGATTAACGTCTCCACCTAGTGTCTCTAAAGGCACGCTTTGTTATTACCATATTAAGACCTATTCTTCTCATTATTGACAATAAAATCCTTCAGCCGCCAAAATTTAACCTCATTAACTGTTTTTTTTTTCATGTTAAGATTGATTTATGTTTTATTAACTATTAAACGTATAAAAGATGTCTCCTTGATTTCTAGACAATTCTTCTATAGTATCGAAGGGTGCATTGGTATATGTTTTCGGTTATAAAACAGGTTAAAAAAAACGGTAAGAAGTTTACACGTTTTTTGATTTATACAAGTCAAATACATAACATATCTTTATCTTTTTAATTCATATTTTCCACTAGTTTCATATATGACTATGCATTTCATTCGATTATTCGACCACTTTAAAAATAGTGCATTTATCATTGTATAAAGATTAAGCAGGGACATGAATATAAATGCGGAAATAATACATGGATGTTAATATCAAAACTACTTTAGGGAAGAAATTGGTTAACATTTATACTATAACAAGCATGGCAAGAAAAATATGAATTTCATAGAAATAATCAATTTAAAGCCACATATTGCCTACATTTAGTAGTAGTAGATAACTGGTTTCAATTTAGCTAACACTTCTGCCAAGACAGGATATAAAAACCTCTGCACTTGTTTTATATGTGTTTAATTTAAATTCCACACGTACACGAAACATTACACTTTACTCTACGCAACTAGTGGGACAACTGCATTGTTGAATTTGCCGTGACTCGTTGAACTTACAGCATATTTTATTTGGCTTATGGTAACAGTATACTAGTACTTTATTATATTTTCTGGTCCTTTGGGAGTACGGAATCCATTTAATTGTTATGCATATGTAAATATTAGCAGTATAATTGATGCAAGGGGCTTGTTTCATTATATCTTAAGTAACGTTTCATTCAAACTGAGCCTCCGTTTATATAGCATGGTTGCATATGTTTTCAAAAGGATCGTCTTGTAACTAATAGGTAATTGTCTTTACACAAATTCCGATTTAGATAAAAATAATTATAGATAATAAAGTATTTACACTTTATAACTAACTAGTATCGGTTTTCGACCGAGCATCAGTTTGCACTGTTCCTTACAATATAATTATAGTCCTGGAATGAATAACAACATGTAAAGTAGACATTATAATTCATCAACGCGTTTCGGTAGTTCGTACCTTCATCAGGATAAACAAACATATGTGATGTGTAAAACAGACGTCCCAAACGTTGGCGGAAAAATATGACGTTACATTTGTAAAGTGTACAGAACATGCTTTCGAATATAACAATACAATAATTCCCTATAGTGAATATATAAAAAAGAATAATAGGGAACAACGAAAAAATGATGTTAGTTTAAAATGAAAACAACCTTTTAAGCTGTATTTAAGCCGTATGGATATAGAGTTTTCAACTTGTGGATCCAAAATGTCTCTTTACACAAACGGTTCATATTGTTTTTATCAATATCAATTGGCATAAACGTGAAGTCATTTAAAGAATCGACCATCAATGTTGAAATGTATAGCTACATTGGTTGAAAAATCATAATCAATGAAGTTAGAAATGTCAAATCTAAGACTATTCATACGTTTTGACACAGTATTTTGGCGTAGACTGAAATATCACCTGTTATATGACTTCTAAATGTGTGATATGTGTCATATTTGTTACAAGTCTGAGCTTATCAAATAGCCCTCAATCAATTTGGCAGTTTAAAAATGTGTGTTATTTATCCTGCTCAAGTAATTTTATGCTTTGAAAAATTGTGAGACTAAGAGTTAGGTTAGATGTGCACTACATACCAATTAAATCTACCCGGTGGTGGTAATAACTGACCGTTCAAAGGTTGTGTCCCACTGAGTTCCTGTATCATACTCTTTCAAATTTGAGTGCAGGCAATTAGCATATTACTCTGTGCAGTTATTTTTAGTTGTCTGCACAAAAGCCTATTTCTACTGTTACTGTCGTCTGTGTTCTGACGAACAAAAAGTGATTTATTAAATTGTCTTCGATTTTCAGACCTATTTGTCTTACAGAAAAATCAATTTTGAGGTCGGAAATAATTAATTTCATTTCGTATCATCTAGATGGTCGACTTTCCATAAAACATACTCTCAATCAAATGTGCTTCCACGCTAGATATTTCAATGTAGAAAACAATGTCTATTACAGTCGTCGTGTATAATGTAAATTTTTTCGTTCATATTAGACATTACGACCCGTCGTCTTAAATTTGTCTGGGTTTCACGATTTCAAGAATTTGCTGTATGAGCACACTCACGTAAGCAAAGATTAAGCTATAAGCGTAGATACATTATCAATATCAGTTGGTTTTACGCAAGAAAATAATTTGAATTTTCTGTGGCTGTGTTATAAATGGCATAGAATAAATTAAGAAATATCAATGTGTTATTTTATAATGTTTTTTTTTTTGTGTGTTTAATGTCCAAGTTTTAAATGGACACATATATATATATGTAATTGAAATCTGATAACAAATTTAGTCACTGCATCCAAGTGACCTTTTGATTGTTCCTACTTTTGGCTCAATATATTTCATATGAACTGAAATAGGTTAACAGTCTCTACTTTAAACGACAAAGATTTATGTGGATTGTAGCACGTCATGTGCCTATTATTATATCTGTACTTTATATGTTTCACTGGTTTAACATTTAATTCGATTAGAAATGTCGCTGTTAAAACAGTATTTTATTATTATATAATAATATGAAATAAAGCACTGCCTCAATCAGGAATCGATCCGACTTCAATTCATCCCATAACATTTTAAAAGAACTGTCTAATGACAGCACGGAAGGACACATTTTTTAATTCGATATTAAATATCTCATTCGGTATAGAGGGATCGATCCCGATTTTCGTCGCTACTCGTAGGACCGATTCCATATCAATTTAAAGGTAGATTTTGGAATAAAAACAACACTGCCCATACTGTATTGTATTATAAGTAAATTTCCGCCTCTTGGATAGGCGCCATCCGGAGAGGTATATTTATTTATATGAACTGTGCTCACTAGGTGCTTTTATTTACAAGTGCACACTACGTGTATATATACCATATATCCATATTTGTACTGATGTGCAATACGTTGCGGTTCGGACAAGTTATGTGGACGCTTATTAGGCACAAGGAAAATGCGTATTCTTCCAAAAAATCAGACGCTCTGTGCACGTGCCGGAAGTACATATTTTTTAATTCGATAATATATATCTCATTCGGTATATCGCATGTTTCCGTAGAAGGATCGATCCTCTAATATGAAATAAGACACTGCCTCAATCGGGAATCGATCCGACTTCAACTCGTCCTATAACATTTGAAAAGAACTGTCTAATGACAGCACTGAAGGACATATATTTTTAATTCGACAGTAAATATCTCACATCTCACTCGGTATAACGCATGTTACTGTAGAGGGATAGATTCCGTATCATTTAAAAGGTAGATTTTGGAATAAAAACAACACTGCCCATATTTGTACTGATGTGCAAGACGTTGCTGTTCGGACAAGTTATGTGGACGCTTATTAGGAACAATAAAAAAGCGTATTCTTCCAAAAAATCCGAAGTCAGACGCTCTGTGAACGTGCCGGAAGGACACATTTTTAAATTAGATAGTATATATCTCATTCGGTATATCGCATGTTACCATAGAGGGATCGATCCCGTATTAAGTAGGGGAAACAATATGAATGCGGAATTACTGGTATAAACAAAATATCTAGAAATTTGTATCCACATCATACATGTTACTTGACTTTAAAACTATTTTGCATATAAATTTAAAGTTTAAATCTAACTTTGTGTTTCAAATATGTGTGACAGTTTTAATGCCATTGTCAGTTTACCTTTAAACATGGTTTTAGCACAACAGAAAATTATAATCTATTTAAATTACATAACTGCCACCATTTGAGGCAAATGTACGTGATTAAAAAGTTAGTAGACGTGAAATAATGCGTATTGTCCGATTATGCTTTATGTTAAAAATACAATTGTCACGCGCCTTACAACACATTGATCACTAATGCAAAATGTGAAATAGCTTTTATTTGGAAAATGATTATTTCATTTTGGGACTTTTAGGTCCTTTATCGGGAAGATCTCCTTAATTCTTCTTTACCTTTCATGAACATACTCAGTCAAACCGAATCTGCTATTATTCTTCTTGGTTGGATTCTTTGCTTCCATATGATCTTTTTACAGATTTTAATTTCAAACCATTCGTGTGAATAGCTCCCATTATCATGACAATAAAACATACGAACGCACCGTAACGTAATGACATTAATACATGGCATATGTATTACTTTGTAATCGAATCAAAATAACAACAAGTCAAATGGTTTATCGCGGCCAGAAATTTGTACAAACCGGACAGAAGTTGCGAAATTGTCATTTGTGCAGGAAAGAAGCGTTTACCATGATGTCCAGTACTGGACAGGTATAGTGACCATGCAGGGACACAGCCAATTTTCTCAGAGGGTGGGGTGGGGGCGATTCCCTGCTCCCCCCACCCTGGACATTTTGAAATTTAGCACTTCATTTTTTGCATTCTGGGACAGTTTTATGGACTAACCTGTTAAATTTGGGAAAATGATAAAATCAAGCTTTCTTGAAGGTAAAATTCTTAGTTTCTTTTAGATAAATAATATGAATTATGTCGGGGTCGTATGTAGCAGCAGCCGCATATACTTTACATGCAGTCCTTATGTTGCCTTTTTCGAAAAACAATTTCTTTCCTTCTTGTCTTCTTTCCTTTTTTAAAGATTTTCCAGAGGGGGTCCGGACCCCCGGTACCCCCACTCTGGATCCGCGCATGGTGACATATCATGCTTTCTGTTTATGCAGGTAAACTTGTGTTTGGTTAAATTTCAACAGAGCACAATTGTCTGAACAGTGTACAAACTCATTACTGTTTTTTTCGGGCAAGAGTGGAAAAAAGTGGTAAACAATGAAAGCAGTAACAGTTTTATTAAAAAAAAAAACAATGAGACAAACATTTCCAACATCTTTGGACGGTTCAAAAATCCCATGTTAAACATACGATAAAGCCCGAAACGCGTGAAAATGTTCCGAATGTAAATCGGGTGAAATAGACGCTCGTATAGTTAGATTATGCGTCTAGATTGATTAAACTGGGCGAGTCTACTTACTTATTACTTGAGGATGAAAAAAAACGTGTTTTTTAAACGTTGCTCTTAAGCAAGGGTGGCGGTTGAACTACTAAAAGTACAACAACAGTTAATTCACAACAAATCGTACGGTATGTTTTTATAATCAGTAGAACCTAGTCGTATTTACGCTTATGAGACCTGTTTCACCCATAAGTAAAGAATTGACAGGTCCATCATGAAATATTTTCCCCAGCGTGCAAATACTTGTCCTATTCAATATGATCGCGGCGATCAACAAGAACATTAAATAATTATTTACAACAGATTGATGTTAATTTGGTTTCACTTTGTATAAAGTCACTTTCAATCGAACTGAAATATTTGTAGCTGGTCGTGTTTTGCCTCAGTGTGATGTTACACATCAGGATCATCCAATAGTAACGCAATAACTGTTCATTCCTTAAAATGTATTAATCTAGTAAAGGCACACAATAAGCGTAATACAGTGTTTTTTTGTTACAAACGAGAATTTTGTTTTCATTCTAAATATATAAAAAGAGAAGGCAATGAAACAATTTTACAAAATATGTTGTTTCAATACGAATTCGTTTAAAGTGCATGAGACAAATGTCATAGCAAAACAATGCAGGAAGTGATTTCAACAAAGTTATTTGAAATCTGATAACCTCTTTTACGAAATGTCAATGAATTACGCGTGTAATGCTTACAAAAAACAAACCTTGACGGCATTTATATTAGACTTTGATGTTTACGCTGAATGACATCAACTAAATTACTATTGTTGTCATCTATCATTCAATCTGAGGCTTCCTAATTCATTCCACATCAACTAGAATTTCTAAAACACATTTTTACTGAGGATACAGTGAATGCAATTATTCTATTTGTATTTTAAAAAAAAACTTTGCATTGTAAATAGTCAGTCTTACTTTATCAATTTTGGTTGCTTCGCAATTGTTTTGTTCTCAGAATACATTTCTAAAGGTTTAATGCAACATGTTTGAAAGCTAGGCATGTAACAAATTCCATCCAGACCATGTAGACTCTGTATGTTCTTCAAAAGCGGACGAAGGACGAGCAGTTTAGAAATTTAACATGTTAGCCGGATACCAATTATAACCGAGCTGAATACTCGTTCTGAACAATTCCATTTACCTCTTACATTATACAAAAATTTAGTCATTGTTTTATAGATTTAATTATTAAATAATCTAAAAAGTTTGTATAACAATGAAAATCAAGACTTTTACCATGATGCTTTTTATAGTAGTTGGGCCGGTGGTCTAGTGGTAACACGCTTGACTGTCAAGCCAGAGGTCCGGGGTTCGAATCCCGGTTCAGGCAGTGGAAATTTCTGAGATGCTCTTGAGTGTCTTCCACCTAACTAAGAGGCCTGTACTGGTTCTTCCCATGAATGAAGGCTCCGCGTGTATCGGTGCTATACACCGGGCACGTTAAAGAACTAGACAGTCTATTCGCAAAGAGCTAGGCTAAGTTAGCCGAACAGGCCTGTATCTAAATGTTTTTTCTCCATCTGTTCTGGGGGCTTTATCTCACTTTGTCCCTCTGGTCAGATCGCTCTGTGTCTGTACTAGTAGAGTACCTGTGTGGCTGCGTTTGCTATATGTAAAGCGCCTTTGAACGTGTTTATCATGAAAAGGGCGCTATATAAATCTGGTATAATAATAATAATAATGATATCAAGTCTTACTGTCTTCACTGTATATATATGCACAATATATTATAAACATTGAATATAATTCTATCAATAGAATATTAAGCAATAACGCTTATTTCAGGTTTATTTTGCTTTCTGTATGCACAACATCTGTTTCTTATTTTGCTTTGTCAGCAAACTGGAAGTCGTCCTTGATCTAAAACAAGTAAGACTGAGAACGATTATTTCTTGCAATAATTATTACTATCGATGTCAGGATATTTCACGAATTGATTGATTGTAAAATATTTTTATAAATATATGCAAATGGAGACAGATCGCATGCCTCTCGAAGGAAGTGTGTCGGCGTTTGCTGGCCATTTGATTGATATTTTCTTCTAATTGGTATTCCTAATACGTAAAGTTTCTTTTATAATAACATAACGTATTCTCGAAATTAAAGTGTGATACAGGCATATGCTGTAACTGCCGTCTTTGTCTTGAAGTAAAGTGAATATAATATTTTATGGAAGTATAATTTACACTCAAGTGTTATTTAGATACGATATAACATTGTTATCATAAAACCAAATATGTTTTGTTCTGAAATAATTTTGCAGACCTGTTTTGCTCTTAAAAAGGAAATCTGCAAATGGAGTTCAATATAAAGTTATTTCTGCTCTTGCAAGTTTTAATTTGTCTGCTAAAATCAAGCTTATGTATAAATGCTGTCCCTATAACTATGTATAACAAATAAGAATACTTATGTTCCTTGACTGCTGTTTATATCCAATGTTGTTATATTTTCCGGTCCTTCCGGGATCATGGAGTTCATAGAATTCCGTTTAAGCCAGTGCTTGGGGGCATAGGGGTGTTGCATTATCCATTTACTTCTCATTGACAGACTCAGTCAAACCGACTCTGCTGTTATTTTGCCTGGTTGCATTCTATGCTACTTCCAAGGGATCTGCTTTTAGATTTTATTTTTTTTTAAACGGAATAAATACCCTAGCAAGTTGACATATAATTGTAGTGAATACAGTTATAGTCAAACTTGTTCGAGAAAATATGTATATTGAGAGAGCACTTGCATTAATATTTCGGTCCGTATTTGTGTTAATTAGAACTAATTATATTGTTTTAGCGGAACAATTGTGTCAATAGACCAGTTTTTGTCCATCCCTTTGGTGGTATCTTAATGCAGGTTTTAACATACATGATAAAATTATATGATAGCACTAATTGATTCCTGTCGGATTAACAGAAAAAAAAACGATACCAGGAGTAGAATAGAAATATTGTAAACATATGGAAGCTATTACATTTAATTATATATTGAGAGTTGTTGTTTGTAAAGGTAATTAGTGAATCTAAATATAAAATTATGTGTTTTCCGATTAAAACTGCATGAACTATCTATTTATAAATAAAACAAAAGAACCACAAAAAGATTAAGCAAACACAATTTCAATATATTCAATACATGTTGTTAGAAACTTGTATATGATAAATGTTACCATGTAAACATAGATGTCCTGTCAGGCGTAGTTATTGTGAAAAGGCAATATATTTATGTCAAGTCTGTCGTCTTAAGGTAGTGAAATAGTGTTAAAATGCGATACTTAGATTTTGACATATATGTGAACGTACAAAAATTGTATAAGATTTGTTAAACTATATAAACGATAATCATTTCATGACAGATTATGCTGTTAGACAATGAATTATCAGCCGATGAAATACGTTTTACTTTGTCATTGTTTTTACGTTTACATCTAGTGTCTAAAAAGGATGAGAAACAGATATTTTCCGGAATTAACTGAAATTTTGAATTTTTTAAATAGTCAAGCATTAGTATAGTTGTATATTTAAATCACGCATTTTCTATCACTTACACAAACTGGAAGAAAAACTTACATTTCTGTAATATTCATTTTGAATAAAATTACATTTCTCTGATCTGATGAAAAACAATGCTGGGCAAAAACAAAGAAACATTTCAGTAAGAAACATTACAATATGTGAAGGAACTTGATTGACAATCACAGGGACTATTCGTTTGTTCTTTACACTTGAGTGGAAAGGAGCAATGTCAATGAATGCGAACACATACGTACGAGTCTGAGATGGCAGACTGATGTATGGTCTGGAAGTTTTGTCCAAGACGATGACAGCAGATTGTTATGGAAGTTGCTTGGTAAAATTCACGAGGTTCTTAAGAATAGTGTTTACCTTTCAGTCGGATACTACATCAGAACAAATAGAGTTAGTGGGAATGGAAGATTTATATTGTGCTAAAAACACACGGTCTAGGGGTACTTACAGCAGTACACCTCGTCTGATATTTTTATGGAAAAATCGTTCTGTATGCTGCTATTATCCTATTAGATATTGTTGAAATGCAAGTAAAAAGCCGAACATGTGTTCCTTAAACAGACCAGTGTCAACGCTTTTGAATTTCACATTTATATATATTGAGGTCACGGACTTCGTTTCCATGGTAACATCAATTTAATTGAAGAAACCACAATTTTCTACTGAAATTTGAACAATTTTAGCGCTTAGTTTTAGTATATAGGTAACAAGTTATCAACTGAAACTGGAAAATAGGTATTACAAATCAAACTGACTTTTTGTTTTGAAAATGGCTGACATAAGTGAACTTTCACCGAACTAAATTCCCAGTAACATCAGTTACCACCATCCATTTTCTTACATTCCGCACAACATTTCAATATAACTACATAAAAGAAGCAACACATTGATCATTATTCAGAGCGAAATAATCAAAAAAAGAAAATGCACAGAATTACTTACTTTCAAAATAAAACCTATTAATTTTGCGCGGTAACTAACACGTAACGTCATGACGTCGTTTTAAGGTAACAATGTTTTGAAGCGTTTCTGCGGCAATTTATTTATTATTTCTGCATTACTGAACCATTAAGCATCAGATCGGAGACATGTTCATGATTTCTTTTTCAGAAGAATGGATATACACATTTAGTTTGTCGTAAACGTTGTCGTATATCGTCATGTTAGGTTCCAGTTGGGCATGCGCACATATAAATATCAAGATAACCTACCTCCTTAATCATTACCAATTCGGTATACAGGTGTCTTCGACCATACCAGAATGACTGTACTGATTTGTTTGTTCTTATAAGAAAGTATTGTAAAGGTTTGGCTTGTTCAACGTAATTGATGTCTTGAAATGAAAACAATCAAATTATTCCTCTACAATGTATGTATTAAACAATCTGTAAGACGTTTCTTTTTTGGAAAAGATAACCACTTGTTTTGTCAGACACCACAAGTAGTCTTCCTCCTGTAAATTTTATTAATATTTAATTATCTATCTATTTGTTCTTTTGTTTATGTGTGGCTTTTATTGGGATGTTATTCTGTATTTCTCATTTTCAGTAATTAAGTATCAATTGAAATACAAAGTACTTCCATTAATATCTCAAAAATATTTAAATACCACAATCAATATTAATATGATAATATGTTACAGCATTTTATGTATGTACATGCAATTTTTATCGTAATATTGGATTTTCTAATGGAATACCACGTGCTGGCAGAGATAGAGATATATAGAGATATAGCGGTGTGTGACCTAGGAATTCGAACTTTTGTAAACATATTAGAATTTCAATAATTTAATGTTGCACCAGTCAGAAGCGATTAACAAGTCATCTTACAATGAAAGTGGACACTGTAAGCCTGCTATTGCATATTTTACCTTTTATCGTGCGCTTGTGTACAAACGTTTATCAACATGAAATCAAATGTCAGTATATCCGGACAAGCAAATTTTCGGATAAGTGTCGTCCAACATCCAGATTCATAGTTCCCTGTTTGATAGTATCACATTTGGCGAACATTCTTTCTATGAGCATTATGTTACATCATATCATATACTTGCCAAGAAGTCCAGAAGGCAGTTTACTCATTTTAGATACAATATTTTGGACTGTGTATCCAAGTGGATAGAAGAGGTCTGCATTTCATTCACTTGAATGTTCTCAGTCTTTTGCCAAAAATCGATGAAATTCGCATCAATTGCAAGAAAGCCCAACGCATCCCGCATTTTATAAACTGAAACCTGGCTTGATGAGTCTATTTTTGATTCTGAAGTTAAGATAGACAATTATGTTATTCAACATAACAACCGCAACCGGCATGGCGGAGCTGTTTGTATCTACATACGCAAGGACATCGCTTTCAGCAATAGAGAAGATTTCAATCACCAGGAATTGGAAAGAATATTCATTGATATTCTGCTTTCAAAATTTTTAACCCATTTTATGTGGTGATTTATACAGACCGCTGAAACAAAATATTTTTTATGAAATTGTAGAAGCAATATTTTCAGCCAATCCTTCTTTGAATAACTCTGAAACAGTGGCCTAAGGGGACTTCAACACAGACGTATCTAATTGTAAATGCCCACTAGTTAGAAGTTTAAATTTTATGTGCGATATATTTAGTCTTAAATAAGTGGTAACAGACTTTACTAGACTTACACAGTCAACTTCTACAATAATTGATTTAATACTTGTATCAGACCCAGAAAAAATCGCACAGATAGGTGTAATTGACTGTTGTGTTAGTGACCATATGATGCCATTTTGCACCAGGAAAGTTACCCGTAAATCAATAGGAAAGCACAATACTGTTACAGTACTGTTCGATCTCAAAAACACTATACAAAAGAAAGTTTTCAACAGTCTCTTTTAGGATCAGATTGGACACCAGTTTTGTGTTGTGAAGATGTAAACACTGCTCAGTATAACTTCAAATTAATCTTTGTATCTGCACTTGATGCCATTGCTCCTGTCAAATCAGTGCATATTAAACAAAGAACTGAAGAATGGGTTGACTCTGAAGTTCTACAATATATTAAGGCTAGAGATAAGGATTTTCACAATTTCAGGAGAGAAAAAACTGAGGAATATTTGCATCACTTCAGGGCTATAAGAAATAAAGCTAGCCATGTTATGGACAAATCTTCTGTTGAAAGTAATCAAAATGACTCTAACTCTCTTTGGAAGTGCATTAAAAACCTAGGCTTACCAAATAAACATTCTCAGTGCTCAAGTAACATAGGGTTGAACATTGGCGGTAGCATTTGTTTTGATAAATTGAAAATTGCAGAAAAATGTTATACTTTTTTTTACTTCTGTTGCTGGTAAGCTAGTAAGTAAATTACCAAATATTGATAATAATTTTGGTAGGAATTTTGTTTTCAATTTTTATTCTTCAAAAGGTATTCAGCCAAACAGTTTTTCATTTTCTATAATATCTGAAAGCAAAGTTTTGAAGTATCTAATCAATTTGTGTCCCCACTCTTTTTTTAAAGGACTCGGCCTCAATTATTGCTGATCCTCTCTCATATATTGTTAACCCCCAAGGGTCAATTTTAGGCCCTTTGCTTTTTTGATCTACGTGAATGACATGTTTGCCGCTATAAAACAAACTTTTACTTGATGCGGATGATTCAGCAATCTTTGTCTCGGCCACAAACGATTTTGACTCATGACTTGAATATTTTCAGTCAATGGCATGTTTGTAATAAGCTGTCTTTGCATCTTGGCAAGACAGAATCTATTCTATTTGGGTCCCAAGAAAGGTTAATATCCCAGTCCATTTTTGATATAAGCTGCAATGGTCAAACAATCGAATCCAAAAAATCAGTTAAATATCTTGGTGCCACCCTTGATCAGTGTTTGTCCTTTGATTCTATGGTTAGATCTGTAATCAAGAAATCCATTGCTAGGTTACAATTTTTGTATCGTAAAAGTGGATTTCTCACCCGACACATAAAAAGCATTGAGTATCTTCTCTTATACAGTGCCGTTTTGACTATGCTTCATCTGTTTGGTTCAGCAGTTTAACTCAAGAGTTAAAACACAAGTAACAGGTCACTCAAAATAAGCTCATCAGATTTGTATTAAGTTTACATCCTAGGTCTCATATAGGTAAAGAGCATTTTTCAAATATTATCTGGTTGCAGATAGAGTGAACCAAATTACTATTTGTCATGTTTTCAAAATTAATTCAAACCTTGCTCCCTCATATATGAGTGATAATTTTACACTTGTCAGTGCTGTCCATAATTACTTTACTATGTTCTGGGTAAAGGCTGGTTCCAACTCTGACAGTCCATGTGATATAGTATCAGATAGCAAGAGATATGATATTCCTATTGTCAAAGGCTTTGGCAAAAAGTCTTTTGAATATAGTGGAACAGTTTGCCTCAGGGATTCTAGAACTACCTCTTCTTTTAAATCCAAGGTCATGGAACATTTTTCAAATTCCATTTAACCTTTACAACGTGTTATAAACATTTTTTCAACCGAGCCTGCAACATTTTCGTTTTGTCGTGTTGGGCGACCTATGAAGTTTTCACTTTTCTCTATTTAATTTTCTTCTTGTAAGTTTTTAGCTTGTTCAGACAGATAGTCTAGTCATTTAATTGTTTAATTTTTACATGTGCTTTAAACATATTTAGTAAGTTTTCAATATGTTCAGGACATCTCAAGGACCACAATGGAAATAAGAGTTTACTTTAACTCTTTTTGTGTTATCTGTGACATATAATGTGGATTGACGTCACTGTGGCTATATTAATTCATACATTGTTGATTGTTTGTTGTATGTATTG
Organism: Mercenaria mercenaria; assembly: GCF_021730395.1. Classification (NCBI taxonomy): domain Eukaryota; kingdom Metazoa; phylum Mollusca; class Bivalvia; order Venerida; family Veneridae; genus Mercenaria; species Mercenaria mercenaria. The sequence goes on from NC_069374.1 coordinate 62,417,264, forward strand.
ATGTTATACTTGCCATGTAATTGGACTTTTTATGTTGAAATCTATCTATCTATCTATCTATCTATCTATCTATCCCTATCTTTGCACCATAGTTATTTCTATAGACTGTGGGAATTAAAAGGGTTTTTTTTTCATTAAAGATGTATGACTGATGTTTTCATTTTCAACAATGCAGTAAGAAATTTTAGATCTTATATTAATATAGTCGCCATTTATTTTATGAAGAATTACCTTTATTTGGAATTCAAATATCTATTTGACAAACATATCGATTGAGGTGATGAATCTTAGATAATGTTTATGGAATATATTAAAACAAAGTACAAAGTAAAAATCGATATGTGCAAACGAATTGACACCTGTTGCTTATGACAATTAAACTACAAAACATTTTACCTTTGATACCTATTCAATTATTAATGGATATAGAGAACATCTGCTTCTAGTCGTTGACTGTTATTGATCATAAACTTTGGCTGTAAATTGACAAATATCAACAATGAAATTATAAGCGTGCATCTTTGTGAAATACCTTTGACAGCGCGTTCTGTCTTAATACATCTACATCTATCAATACTAAACGACCATTAGGAAAGGAAGAGACTGAAAGAATATTGCCATTTCGAATGTGCTTCTACTGCCATAAAACGAATAAAGACCTGTTATCTAAAGTTTAGATACAGCCGTATATTCACAAGCGTTCATACAGGTCATATTTCCTCCATAAAATATTCAAATATATAATTAATTTGGCAGCCTGTCACCTGCCATTTAATTACTTCAGGTTGCTTCTCGGGTCGAATTATATTAAAAGAATGAATTATGTAGGACATATATATTGCATTTATACACCTTTACTAAAATAGTATATAACCAATAACTTGTTTTTAAATTAATGTTCCACATGCCAATAATTTATGAGGCAAGCGTATTGACTAGAAAAATATGTCTCAAATTCAAAATATTACATCGATTTTAATGAAAAGACTATGGTTATAATCTGTAAAATGCAAAATACATCATTTCCTCAAACATTTCTTAATTTTTCTTACATGATTACCTTAACCCTAGATTCTAACGTTATTAGCGGTTATATAGGGCTGCTTTCACTTGGTACAATATAGGTATGTTAGGATACATATTGACCAGCGGGCTTTAGTCCAAGTGCAAATACCTAACCAGTTTGTCAATATCGCCTTAAGGATATCAGGCCTGTCCTATGCCATATTGTATATTTCTGGTTCTATTGTCTTATTGTAAAAAGAGTATTATAACAGATGTTGTCTAGCGGTGTGCACCGTTATCCATAAGGTGCGAGAACGACAACGTTGTCTAATGACGTTCCGAAACATAAATGTTATGTATGCTTTCTAGAGACGTAATTCACTTTTGTCTTTGGCTTTGATTAACCATTCTAATAAAATTGCGTTAGTTCACCAGCTTTAGTGTCGAAAAAGAAATATTTGGTTTTTGAAATTTGTTATTGTCGCAATGAAAGTATAACATTTTGATGTTTTGCGCACTAAGTAGGGTGCTAGATTACAACAGAAGTTGCTACATTGTATATATATTATATAAAAATCAAGCCACTGAAACCAATCATACATTTTCTTTCTTAGTTTCTTTGGATTTTATTTTCTAAATTATATTTGTAACGTGAAGATATCAAATATTAAACCAGGATATCAAGTGTTTTCCTACATCAGCTAGTTCATTACAACTGCAATGTGCAGCGGAACACTTTGTAAATTGTTTGTACAGTCAGCAGAAAACCCGTATAAGTACATTGCAATATTTAGATTAACACGACTTGTGCTAATTACTTGATGCGATCATGATTCCAAGGTCTTAATGACGAATAAACAGTAACTCTGCAGAGCAATGACGGTCAATAACTCTATTATATAACTGATCTCATTAATTTCGGTCATAAATTGGCTTTTTCGTCAAAGTAATTATACATGTAACCTTGAGAAAAGGTTAGAAAATTTCAATTTAATTTCTGAAATTAACAAATCCGTATTTTAGATCATTCAATTTAATTAACCGTTTTAATGATCGCATAGGTCTGATCGATTGTTGTTTCTTCAGGTAAATCTCGAAACAAGTAAAAAAAACGCTGAAAAGTCACAATAATGCTTATGATCATACAATGAAACAAACAATAAATTCGGCACAGGGTCTTCTTGAATTTTGAGAGATGTTTTCTAAAACAGAATTAAAGTGTGGTTTTATTTAATCAAAAGTAACGTGATTACGAATACAATACCGTTATTACCAAATTGTTTGAAATGTGAACCGTTGAACATAGCCGACTGTTTAACATCTTCAGCATTTTATCCAGTGCGCCAATTCAGGACTGTTTACAATAAAAATTCTGGCTCTTCTCAAAAGTCCAACATCAACTGCACTAAGCATCGATTTTCAGACCTATTTTTCATCTTGAGAATGGGAATAATTACTTTCGTTTCTTATACCCTTGGAGATCGACTTTCCATAAAAACACTGCAATACGTCACTCACATGTTATTCCAAGCAAGAATAATTGAATTTCTTTGTGTGAAATATAAGTCGTTTCGTTCATATTGCATATTACATCTATAATTTGTTTTTTTTTATATTGTTTATATTGACAAAACGGTGTTATTGATTCGTGATATTAAGTGTGGATGTATGCGTGTTTGTGAGAGTGCGTGCGAGCGTGCGCGTTTGGGCAAGAGAGAGATAGAGAGAGAGAGAGAGAGAGTTGGTGATATAAGCCTCAATTCATTCAAAAAAAGCAACACAATAAAAATGATGATGAAAACAGATATATCAAATGTTTCTTAAACAATAAAGCTGTCAATTTCAATATACAAATTCAAGGCAGTATTCATGTTCCTGTTGTTTACCAATACAAATAGCAATAATTATTCATAGTATTGAATCATAACTGGCAAGTTTAGCAATGACAAATACAAACTTTTTTATGTAAAATTATGAGTTCATTTATTGTTTTACCATGTGGCTGCAGGTTTATAAAAGCCGTATGAATGACTAAGCATATGCTGTATTTTCGCTAACATTTTAATACTTTACAAACATTTGTATATGTTAACTGATCTGTATTCATTGACACAAGTGTTCGATTTTACATCCGTTAAAATAATAAATCATTCTGCCATACCTCGACCACAACGGGAAAATTATATCAATTGTTTATTTGTCAAGTTTCTTGAGTGTCAAGTCATGCTATAGTTTTATAGTGTCTGCAGATGTCCCGTCACAATTCCCCATGTACCAAAGTTTATCAGGGCTACATAGATTAACTTATTGAATCTCAGTTTTGCCGTGAAACGACACTCATGTCCTCGCTATTACTTGTGCTGCAAAAGATCTTTCATTTTCCACAATCAATGTCACCTTTTCTTATATAGCACACTCATCAATGCATATACGTTCTACCTAACATAGCCTAGTCAGTAATAACATAGTTTTGCCATATCAGATTGAACACACTCTTATACAATCTCTAGGAACTTGCCCTTTGTTTGTTAATATGTACTGTGTTGTGAGCTGATGATCCCTTCATATTGACAGGTAGTATCGCCCTTCAGATATCTTCAATAACCGTTTACGTTTCTTAACCTGTTAAAATAGGTACTAAACACTGACACGGAAAATTTGAGGTTGTGTTATACAATATAGCCTGAACAATTCAAAACAACTCGTAGACATGTTGGTACCAAAATGGTTTAAAAGAGCAAGGAAAAATACCTTTCAAAGGCGTTTTATTGAAGATGAATTCAAATATGATCTAGATATTTTAGAAATATAGACATAATTATGTTCCTCCAACCACCCTCTGAGTTCTTCGGACGGATATCTAAAATTAATGTCAATGTCCTATATTTGAAGAGAATACTGCGAAAGCACTGTCAGGGAAGAGGCACATTTGAAATCGTATACACATATTGTTATTCACATATTAAGTTGATTTATTTAGATTGAACGTGGTGCTTATAAGAAACTACTATTTCTATTAGCAAGTACTGTCGAAGTTTCATGACGTTGTATTAGGCTAATGGTATTACAGTGGGCATGAGACAAGGAAACTAATCTCTAGTAAAATGTACAATGTGTCCACATTTATAGTTTAACTTATTATACGTGACAGAAGGTTTATCAATAGCTACGCATCATAGTACAGATAGAACAGTATAACAGGACATTGAGCTGTAAGTAGCAAATTACACATTTAACTGAGGCAAACGTAACTCTAACATTACAACATTTTCAATATATAAATCATACATGCAAATGTGAATGGATATATAGCTTGCGTGGCAACCTTCTGTTACAGTACTTGTCCTATCAAATAGACCCAATTATATTTAAGCATATCATTATACGAATATCCATAAACTATATAAACTTCCAAAGTTTAACACTATGACGTCTATAAAGAATCTACTTAAAATGTAGCCAACCAAACAAAAGCAGATTCGGTTTAACTGTGTCTTACTTAAGTTGTCATGACAAATGAAATATTGGTCTGTCTTAAGTGAAACATGATCGGAAAGGACCAGAAGCAGTAAAATCATTGACAATAATTTTGTTAACTATCCAAAAGATCAAATTGACTCTTTTCAATAGTATTAGCCTTAAGTAACTAAATTATGTAAGAAACGATAATGGCCCGAATGTCAACAGAGCAGAATGTTTGACCTAAATTTTGAAGATATCCTCACAGTATTTGTTTATCATGTTTATAGGCATGTTGATAATGGATGACACAGACATATTTCATAAAAGATCATTACCATAAAAAATAATTGTTACCCTCTGATAATTTATAACAATAATTAGATCGAATCATATCGATGTTCATATGGTCTTCAGTACTTCATGGGTGACATCGTGTACGAAGAATAACTCAAATCAATATTTCATAATCTGACAATATGTAAGACCCTATAATATTTGCAACTGAAATCAATGATATTGTTATTGGACAGACAGACGGACGAAACACGATTACAATACCTTGCTAAATAAACAGGTTGGCCAAACCGGCAAATTAGGTCAAATTGCAATACTGATTTAGTTCAAGAATTAGGTTATAACAAGTGATTGATTCAATTAATGGGTTTAATTAAATTTATTCTATTTATCTTATCAAATGTCAAAATAATGCAAAAACAATAGAGAGAAATAAAGAGAGATACGGAGAGCATGGTCAGACAGGCGACGGAAGGTAAACGCTACATGTGGTGTCTGTAGGGTTGGCAACATGTGACTTTTATTGTGATAATTTCCAGCCATAAACTAAAAGAATACTTCAGTTTAAATTAAAACTATGATGGTAAATGAATTCTTATATCAGCTGTTCGTCCTCTTTAATTTATAATAGTCTTGTGTCGTGGATTTTGATAGTTAAGATATATTTTTGACATGCTTTTAGAACCTGGCACATCCCAGGAAAGGTTGTATCACTATTCTAGTTAAGGAATCAAAGTGTAAAATTAATTGTTTCTCGTTCTAATGGTATCGCTTAAAAGAAATGGCAAGTGTGTGCAAATTATTTTGAAATATTCCGGGGTATATTTATCAGCTCTGACAGTATATCTGCTATATATGTCTAGGGCTTTGTCTGAGATCAAGAAATTGGATTTTAATGTATCAAATTTCCACAGTGTAATCAACTAAATAACCGAGGTGGGCGTTAACCTTTTAAGTCTGAAATTTATAACCTTGCTAAAACATTTATTACTGGGAATAGAACGACCGCAAGTGCTTTATTTGTATTGTAAACCACTTTCTAGTTTTCAACGAACCTTTATATAAGTATTAAAAGTAGTCAAAACTACAAAAACTTTTTAAAACAAGTCACTTTATTTTTAACCAACGTTTCGGCTACATTAGCCTTCTTCATGGTTCAAAACCTTTATGTAATTCTAAGGCAAATCTTTCAAATCTTTCATGCAACAAAGTTCGTCACTTGTGCAAATGTGTTCATTATATTCCCGTAGTTATTAGCATGTGCCTCGTTTACAGGTGTAAGTTATTAAATTTAAATCTGAACACTTTTATAGGAAATTGGTACATTGCTTTATCCCTTCTTTCTTAAAGAAAATCCATTTTATTTTGCTGGTTTTCTATCGTTTTAATACAAACAATTAAAATCACGTAAAAAAATTGCAATCACAAAAAAGATCCCACTAAGTACAATTTTAGAAAATATTTTTATGTCAATTTTTTTCGAGAGTTCAACAACCATTTTTAGCAAACATATTATGTACATTATTCATTATACCTCACTTTAGATCCCATTACCCGAGAAAGAGATATTTTGACTATCAAAAACATTTTCAACATTTTTGACACGTGACCAAGCGAAAGTGACTGTCAGGTCATGTGACCGCGCTGATATTTTAAATGTCATATATGGGCAAATAACTTCAATTTTTTAGCCAAATCAAGAAATAATTGCCTCACTTGTACACATATGTTAGTGACGTCACTATTCAATGTGTACACATGCGATTCAGACGACAGAAACTGTCAGAAAGGAAAACAAAACAATTAAAAACATTTTTTAACATTTTTATACACTTAATATTTGCGTATAATAAAATAAATATCATATGGCAGCGTGTGTGACATTGATGTTGTCAACTCTCGAAACAGAATATCACCACTCAGCGACATTCTGCCCTTGGGTTGACAATATCAATGTCACACACGCTGCCATATAATATTTATATAATGTTCTTCATTAATGTCATTTAAAGCGATAACATCTAAATTAATTCAAAATCAACAGCCATATTGCCAAATACGACGTGTGTTTAATTTGCAGCGCATAAAAAAGAAATATTTTAAAATTCATTAGTGGCAGGAATCATTTGTTGTTATCTTGCATGTTTTATAAAGAGAATATCTCAATAAATGCTGATGCGTAATTAAGATAGAACATGCCATTATAAAGTTGAAAATGTTATCGATGAACGAAATGATGTTGTTCTGCAACTGCAGCAACATTTCTTATCAAAAGCAAATTCACATTTGACACACATCTGAATTTGTTAACCTTATATCAAGCCTAGATGCAAATACCGAAGCGGAGAGAATCATTGCTTTTGTGTTTAGAGGAGGGAAGAAATCTTTTAAATCAATCAATGACTTTAAAATCCCATTCTTTCCGCTATATATTGTGTGTATATCATAAATCTGTAGAATTTTTAAGAATTCTCTTTCCAGATTTATCACGTGTTTTGCACTGCAAATTGCTAAAATGACAACTCACATTACGGCCACAGAAGTCGTGTACTTGTTCAGACCAGATTTATATATAATAAGAAGTACGAGCTGTAGTTGCGAATATATTGGTCATGTTTCGAAATACTTATTGCAGTTTTCATTTGACTCCAATAAATAAGCAAAGTCATGTACGTTCGTACAGAACCAGCCTTTGTCTCACGATTTTGATTTCCTCTTTGGGGTAATCAGAATAAGTGGGTGTTTGTTAGGTGACACATCACCTAAAGCAATATACAACAGATAATTCAGTGCATGCTCAATTATGGCCAATTAGGCTTGCGTTTAATATTTGATTTGCATGTTAGTTATCTTGTACAGCATATACAGATCGGTAAATCATTAGTGACATGGTACACTATTGGTCTACACTGACTACATTTCACTGATATATCAGTTACTTACTTAAACAAGTCTGATGCGTGTAAGAGACAACATCTATCTCTTTCTTTTCAACGTCTGTAAGATTTTTATCAACGGATGTTTCATTAGATTGCAATGTTTATTTGTCACAAAATCTATAATCTATAATTTTAATTTTCGGTGAAATTCAAATTTGGCAAAAAGTCATGTAATCACATACTTGATAAAATTATTTATCAATTAAACATCATTATTTTTGCCTTTCGAGAATTAAGCGCAAGATAATTGTTATATTTGCTACAATTTCATGAAATACATTTACTATTTCAGTGCCAATGTTTCGTTTTATAAACGACCACAACTTTTATAACATAGAGGTGAATGTTTCATTGTTTATATGACTATTGACTTATATACCTTTTTGTCATGTGATTCCTTAATTGAAAATATGGCATAGACATCACTTCTTTAACGTCTTATAGATAACGTCTAGTGCATTTATTTGTTTTGTTACAAGATGCATTTAAATGTAGGATGCAATTTCAAATGACAAATGACAAAGCCACGATGTCACTGACACCTACGTCAGTCACATCAATATATTACTTAGAAACAAGCATAAACCTGTTACCTAAGAAGATTAGATTCTTGTCTGAGTCTAGTCTTGCAATTTCAGATTACCTTGTCTTGTTGTTTACAATGATAAACACTATGTCACATAAAATTGTTGCAGCATCCATATTGTTTTCGAGTTTAATTTTGTTCGCTGAACCGACACAGTTTTATGCCAAATGTTGACTTCAAAGCATTTAGCGGTGGATTACGGCCCATAAGGTAGAGATAGACCCTAACATTTTCAATGATAGTAATACATTAAATAAAATCTAGAAATTGATTTCGAAATCCTTGAAATAACCCAAAATGATTTCACAAATGTGAAGTTTATGATAGTTTTATTAATATCAATAACAGAATTTTTAATTTTTAATTTAAAGTTGTGATCCACAAAAATGACAACTCTTGCCTTGGGCTAGTACTTATAAGCAGAGATATTTATTAGTTTACTTCCCTTGCAATTACACAATTGAATGGAAAATGAAAACTGTTTTAGACACAATATCATACTTTTTTGCACAACAATAACATTAAGGATTTATTTATTTGTGTTTGATTTACCCCTCAACACATGGTTCCTATGATTCTGTCAACTTGCACATGGTAAAAAATTAACTTTTAACAAGCCAATAATAAAATAAACTACCAGTAAGTGCAGATAATACAGTTTTGCTTGTATCAAAATGTCACAATAGAAGCACTTTTGTAATACAGCACACCCGGTAGGATTAGTAAAGATGCAATTATATTGATCTCTATTTCCTGTGCCTACATAAGGCGTTAACCTCCAGAATTTGAAAACAATGCTATGAATGTAATGCTACATGAAAAATCTTGTTGTAATGGCAGTCGCAGTTATTGTGCAGTGTGAAAACACAAGTTTCTAGTATGTTTGTTATAGTTTTGGCGCAATAAAAATATTTTTTATTCCATGAAATAACAAACTGAATGTAAGCTTATGTAGTACATACTAGATTATGACAAAAGTTTGGCATATTTGGACTTAACGTTTTATTTTAGTTTTATACCATGCAATTCATCGGATGTCACATACTGTTATGCAGTGGTTGGCATTGAAACCTTGTGCATTATTAGTAAATTTTGAATATTTAAGTATTTCGTCCAAAAAGAAAAAAAAAATATAATTTTTAATAACACTTTTCAGAAGAAGCCGAATTGATAAACAGTGTTGCTGAAGCGTTCAAGCAAGGCTTTTGGTCCAGTGGAAAATAGGGCTGAAATTTATTATGTCGAATGAATATTTCTACGAGTAAGTTCAAAATGGACATATATCAACTGCAATTTATTGTTCGAATATTCTTGCAAGTGTATTGGAATTACATAATTTCATTACGAAAGGTCAGGAAATTGCAACAAAAATATGCCAGGGTCATGTAAATTACTTATACTTGTCTCAAATTCAAGATACATATCAACTGTCAGTCTTGATAGTTTGAATGAAATGAGAAATGTTTTGAATGAAATGAGAAATGTAGATATTGCTGTGTCAAAAAAAATGACTTCATAAAAGTTCCAGATTTCTACTCTAATAGTTAAGCACTTCAACTGAAGCTACATTAAAAGTTTTGTTTGGACGTATATTTCATTTAAATGAGAATTATGTGAGTGGAAAAATGTTTTGTGCTAAAAACAATAGTTATTGTTCATTGTAAATGTATATCTACGTTATTTTTTTTAATATAATCTTGTCATATTTCGAAGTTAATTGCAAACCACAACCATTTACTTAATGCGATAACATCATTAGAGACACAAGTAAATTTTTAAATGAATTATTTCTCAAAATGTGATACAATACAAACGTGTTTATTATCACTCTGGTCAGAATTATTTGTTCTCGATGGCCTTAAAGAGAATTCCTATAGTTTGTTTCCTTTCATAGAATTTTTTTAAATTCACATATATGATAGGAAAATTTGTGCTGAAAACAATGAACAAATAAAAACAATAGGTCACCAGGCTTTTTTTGTGAAAAATTGTTTTGAACACACCCACTATTGCTGAAACTGCCAGCGATTTTTCAACATTTTCATAATTTTCTGCTTTTTTATAAATACCAATCAAAATATACATCCAGGCAGCACAATACGGATTTTTTTCTTTTTACAGATTTTATTATATACTAATTTGATATCATAATCATATTTGTAATACTCTATTCTTACAATAATGGGTACAAATGGAAAAAAAATATTGTTTCATATTTACTTTTGTGAAATTTTTTCAATGAAAAATACCCATAGTGAAAGATATATTTTTAAATTTTGAAAAAACTCTTTCATAGAATTTTTTCCTTTTTTTCTTGTGTATAGATAATTGTATTGTGAGCATAAAAATGGCTAAAAATGTATGGGTCACCAGGCTAAATTTTATGTTAAGACCGCTAGAATACAACACCTGTTCGGACGGAAATGGTGCGAACCTGGCCAAATTGATTACATGTATGTCTGCTAAAAGTTAAAAAAAAAGTTTTAAAAATTCTTAATTCTTTCTATAATTGAATACTAAATAATCTGAAAGGTGATATTGTCTTATCAGTACTAAGTCAATTATCTTACATTATATGAACAACACTGTCTTTGTACTAAAATGCGATGTGAAAACACAACTATAAAAATAGCAAGATACCTGTCAGGCATGATACTTGTCAATACAACATAAACCGGTATCAACATTTGATTACTGATATAACTTGTCAAAAATGTTATTTCATTCAAGATTCCTCATATTTAAGATTGTCTGTAACATGTTTCAACAAATGTTGACTTCAGTTCAGTTTTCAATAGAAAGTGTCGGCTGCGCAGAAAGATGCGCATAAAAAACTATAGGATTCCCTTTAAATAAAGAAAAAATCTTGGTGGGTTGAACAGTGCTATATATTCAATAATATATGCCTATAATACGAAATATCAGCAATGTTTTATTCTATTTGCATTTTAAAATGATTGAAATGGCACTCCGTGATTCTTACTAATTTTGACCCTGAAAATGGTGTTCAAAATCTGTAATTTCGGTGCATTCTTCATTTGTATACATTGCTTTTATTTGCCTTGTATAGGCTTTATAAATACGTCGCAGTGTCATGAAACGTTCTTTCGTTCATATCAGTCTATTAAGCAGTACGAGTAATTTCAGATTGTCTGAAATTCATATGCAATTTTTTCTTCTATTTCGTATTAAAATTGCTTCATGGAGTTGTTAGGTGGATATCAGATCCCACATATTTTATTCCAATATATGAATGTGTTCAATGAGCTAATGCTTAACAAATAACAATTTATGTATATTCAAACGTATAAAATTTCATATGAACAAAATCTGTGAAAAGATCCTTTTGAAGCATAGAACGCAATCAAACAACATGATAGCAGACTCGGTTTGATTAAGTCTGTTTATGAAAGGTAATAGAATGTGCAACACCTCTGGCGCCTACAAGCACCGGCTTAAGTGGAATTCTATCATTCTAAACATGAATGTACTCTATGATCCTAAAAGACCAGAAACTATAACAACACTGAGTCCAAGTACGGGAAGATTTTTAACAAACAACTTGGTTTTGTCAACAGTGAAGACAATACAAACAAGAGACATTTATATTTTGTCGTTTGTTCACACCTTGTCTTATTCTACCAAGCGCTAAATTGAATATTCGAATATCTTAAACTGACCATAATAACATATTAAAACTCAATATATTACTTCTGTAATTTGCATTTTCTCGTTGTTAAGTTATTGCTGTAAGAAAAAAGCAGTGACGTGCAACCTATTTTGAAATATTGCATGGGTATAGTAATAACTTAGCACAGCTGTACATTATTTATGAGTGAAAAATAAGTTTCTAAGACGAGATGGGTTTTCTTGTTGTATAAAATTATTTTACGTGTTTAACGATATTGAAAGGGTAAACCTGAGTAAAGCACGATATTTACACGTAAGAAATCAAGACATATATTAATTCAAAATGAAACTTGTAAAACCATTAAAATGTATCGAGTTGGCCACTTTACTATTTCCTTACTTTAAAGATAACAAGAAATAAAATCTCACTTATCAGAACTATGATGTGGATAAGATAATGTTTGGTTCATGTACCTAAACATTTTTCCTAAGACAGGTAGTGAGTAATTATTAATCCCTGCGTAAAATAATGTTAAGTCAGCCTGTCGAATTTTGTCTCTTTTCCAACTTTGCCTCGTGTATAACTATACCTGGCATTTTCTTTCTTTTTTGGAGAAGGTTGATAATTATCTTAAAATGATATTCTGACGCTAATGACATAACATCATACACGTGACGTTATGAAAATATTTGACAGGTAAATTGATTTGATAAATGCCTGAAAAATGAGTTTTGAACAGAGAACAGCTATAAACCATCTTGTTTTGATTCGTGACACCTGCTACGTTGCATAAGGCATATGGAGATTGCGCCATGACGAAAACAAAACTAATCAATTGTACTGAAATTTTAAACACTGGCCAAAAGATTATTACTGTAGGCTTACTCATCGGAAGGGAGAAGACTAGAACGTTCAGTCTGGTCTTGAAATCTAAAGATAAATAAGTTAATCAATAGCAAAAAATTATTAGATGGACAGTTTGCATTTGTGGGTGGGTATAAAAATTGCACTTTATTGCGAAAAAGATTTAACTACTGGTAATTTGGACCTGCATTGATCCATTCTTATTGATATGACATATCACATAAAGAAACAAGATCTGATCTTTAAACGGAAACAATCACACTTTAAAAGTATGTGTCATTTCGATGAAACATTAATTCAATTTAGGTTTGAGCTGTGAGGAACAGTAAAACAATCCGGATATGATCCATTGTTATATTTTAATAATCGTCATAAAGCTTGAAAGGGAGACTATTTGTCAGTTGGACAACTGTGATACGTCCTCAATGTTGCTTACTTGTTTTCTTGATTGAAATTTTTAATGGCAGCAAACTGCTGTGTAACTCATGTACGATTTTTGTATTTTCTCTGCAAAAATGTGGCGGAATTCATGCGCAAGAGATTTTGCATTCACCTTAACAAGTACGCCAATATCGGTGCAATGATACATAAAAAGATTGCTTTACTGATTGAATCGAAATAATGATACCGTTAGATGTTTGTGTTTACAGTTTAGTTAACGCTTGATATTTTCAGAAAATGGCAAATCGTAATCTAGATAAGACAAAACACGCCAAACTACGTATAAACAACAGAACTATTACACGGAGCCTTTTAAAATGTGATTAAGCTAATGTAAAAATGAAGATTTTATGTTTCAGGATACGTCTTAAAATTTCAATTTCCTCTAGGGTATAATTAGAAAACGACGATAGTAATTATGCGATGCAAAGCCTTCTGCATTAGAGCGATGAAGAATACTTTATATGTACAAAGTTAACTCTATTAAAGCCAAACTGGAATTTGTGCTGAACTCGAAATCACGTGCAAGAACACTGCCTAAAAGGTGATGTGGATTTGTTTGCAATGATTTCACATTAAGGCTTTACATAAAAAAACAGCGTATATCATAATATGTATAAGACTCTAAACAATATGAGAAATCATTTTATGATGCAGGATATTGATAATTCGAAAGTACCTACCAAAATAATTCTATATGACATGACCCACTTTGCTTTGGACGGAGTAAATAACATTAACTTACTGTTGGATTTGGTCCTGAGAGTAAAGTCAAACACAGTTGTAGTTTAATGAAATCTTCGACTGTCACAGTAGGATCAGCAACGGAGACCAGCTGGCTGTTGGAAACCACATCAGATAACACACACTGTTACAAGTATTAATGTACATGCAACCCTCTGTCTCTCTGTCTTACTTTACTGTCCCCATCATTCACACTGAATTCCGTGGTTCAGTCAGTCCACAAAATATAATCCCAACGGACAAGTAAAATTTCCTTCAAAAGTTGAAATCCACGACTTCGTATCCCCACGAAATTTCCGTTTGACCAAAGCCGCAAAATTTCATGCCCACGAAATGTAATGATTTAACAGTAATACATTTAGTTCTTCGGTTATTTAATGTATAACAACAGCCGTTATTTTGATATTCAATAAGGACATGTTTTCTCAGATGACGAGATATAAACACATTTAATAATTCAGATGTCTTCATATTTTTCTTTATGACCATATGATCGCTTGTCAAATAAAGGTTGTCAGAACAGCGAAAGTTTAACTGACAACATTGGTAAAATTATTGTACCGAATTGATGTACGAGGTCCTACATAACCACTCGTGAGTTGCAACCTTTTACATGTTCCATCATGAATAAGTTTATTGTTAATAGTTTATTATAGGAAAGTTAATCTGTAAATGATTTTGGATGTCAGCAGAAAAGGATGTTACACCTGAACTTAAAATTTCCTGAAAACGTATGTTGAATGCGCGTAATTGTATTGGATAGCACCAAAATATAATTTATATATCTTATGTTCACCGAAAATCATTTATGTTATTCATGTTATGCAAGATGTGTATAACAAGCACATTCAAGGGTATTATAATATACTAAGTCAATCAGGGCGCAAAACTTTCTTCCGCTACCAGTAGACACAAGGCAGTCTGAAAGACAGCTAAACCTCCCGCCACTACTATGGATAGTGAAAGGGTAAACCTTTGATTTAAGTTGTGACCTTGACCTTTAACTGACATGGCTGACTCATAAATTCTGCACAACGTCTTGATGAGGTGATCATTTGACCAAAGTTTCATGAAAATCCTTCAAGGGGTTTAGGAGATACAGAGCTGAAACCTTTGACCTTCAGTTGTGACCTTGACCTTGAGTTGACATGGCTGACTCATGAGTTCTTGATGAGGTGATCATTTGACCCAAGTTTGATGAAAATCCTTCAAGGGGTTAAGGAGATACAGAGTGGACACCAAATGGAAGGCTCAAACCTTCGACCCTTAGTTGTGACCTTGACCTTGAGCTGGCATGGTTGACTCATAATTTCTGCACATTGTTCTGATAAGGTTACCATTTGACCAAATTTTTATAAAATTCCTTCAAGGGGTTTAGGAGATATAGAGGGGACACGAAATGGAAGGCTCAAACCTTTGACCTTCAGTTGTGACCTTGACATTGAGCCGACATGGCTGACTCATAAATTCTTCACATTGCCTTGATGAGGTGATCATTTGACCCAAGTTTGATGAAAATCCTTCAAGGGGTCTAGGAGATATAGAGCGGACACAAAATGGAAGGCTCAAACCTTTGACCCTAAGTTGTGACCTTGACCTTGAGCAGGCATGACTGCATATCGTCTTGATGAGGTGATCATTTGACCCAAGTTTTATAAAATTCCTTCAAGGGGTTTAGGAGATATAGAGCGGACACAAAATGGCAGGCTCAAACATTTGACCTTGAGTTGTGACCTTGACCTTGAACCGACAAGGCTGACTCATGGGTTCTGCACATCGTCTTGATGAGGTGGTCATTTGACCCAAGTTTCATGAAAATCCTTCAAGGGGTTTAGGAGATATGGACCGGACACGATTTTGTTACGGACGGAAGGACGGACGGACGGACGCAGACCATTCCTATAATCCCTCCGCCACGGCGGGGGATTAAAAATGCAATTTGACAAGTGGGTCAGATTGAGAGTAAACTCCCAGAACAATTACCCAATCAAAATAGACAATCGAAATCAATCAAATTCATTAAATAAGAAGTTGTTACTACAGTACTTGTCTGAACTTGATATGGGTTTTACTCCAATACAGTGTATGTATAAAAACTAAACATAGCTTTAAAACTTCAGACACTTTCTAAGACATGGATAGAATCAGAATCAAGCCTATGTAAATGGCAATTACCTGAGGTAATACAACTGAAATTTCATTTGAAAGAAACGGAACTGTATATGCATATTAGGACAGTAAAGCATTTTCATAGTTCAAAATACCAAGAGAGTTTCTTTTCATTCGAAACATATTAAGGAAGACAAATACATGATTTCACAATAGTTCCTGTATCAATATGAATGCATGTAAAAAGTAGTTTGATTTTGTCCCCCTGAAAAGGCGTATATTTATGGTAACATAAAATAACAAAACATTGCAATAATGACACGTAATACATGGCTGGGCAAACTATGGACGTACTTAAAAGGTTACCAGATAATTTCGATAACAAAATACCACTGAGCTGAAACAAAAACGTATGAAACACGTGTAATGCTTATTTCAAACACACCAAGAAGACATACATTATCTGTGCTCGAAGTAGATTTTAATGTATACAAGTTACTAAATAATATGAACTACATTATTAAGATAACTGTTTTCTTTCAATTTAATGCCGCTAAATTAATATATACATATTTCACGATAAAGCAAATGGACATACCCTAGCTGTGCTATAAAACACTCTCAAGTGTTCCACGTGTCTTTGTAGTGGTTAATATTATATTCATATTCTTATACTATTTTCTCTTAGCAAAAATATTGCATGACCATCGTTTCGATTCTGGAATAGCTTAGTACAGCTAAGGGCCTTCATTCTGAAAGTTGAAATCAAGCTATTGCAAGAATATATAATTCTTGGCTATTCAAACAGAAATTTTGTCATGTCGTCAGGCACACACCAAACAACCCTGTTTAAGAAAACTGAAATGTGTGATATAGACATGAAAATTACTAGTGTTTCGGTAATCTATTGGTATGCACTGATTTTACTTTGACGGAATCACATTAATTGCGTAATAAATATGTCTACTGTGTAATCTAGACAAGACTCTAAATTTACTTTGGCCTCTTTCATCTTTACCACAGCTTTTATAAGGACATTCATCGATGAATGTTGTCATCGAAGAATGTTGAATTTGATGCCAATAACTATTTTTCACTATTAGTCAACCAAACAGAATTATATTGCTATTATTCAACTAAACATAATTATATTTGAATTGATAGCGATCGTATTATGATGATGTTTGAAAGCGGCTTTGGGTTCTAGCTATATTAAAACCCTAAACGTTAGTTTGACTGAGGCTGACAAAGATGCCCAACTTGGTATTTGTAAATGAAATTTGCGCTTATTAAGATAATTAGATAAATAATTGTTTAACAGTGTAAATAATTCTGCATATACATGAGATATATTTCAGTGGATTTTGGAAATGTCCGTGAATTCGCAAATGGCCGCATATTCCTCCGTCTGTTTGAAAAATATCTATCGCCTATTTTCTGAGTTATTGAAGTACAGTTTGTTAGAGACCATATTAATTTTATTGAGTGTATTTATTTAACGGTTATCAACTGAAATAGCAAGAAAATCACCCAGTTGAAAATCGGTGAGGGGTAAGTGATTCTAAGTCAGCGACTTGGACCAGTAATATAAAAACACACTATTGGGTATATAGTGCGTATATAAACGAATTATAATATTACATAATATAAATATCAAACATGTTGAACATTTCCTTCCAATAATATATAATTCATGCTATAGAGGATATTTGTTTGTTTGCAGTGTGATATCGAAATATATCTTCACCGATAAGGGAGACAATTGAATACTTTCACGAAGGCGGAGCCTGAGTGAAAATATCAGAATTGTCTCCCTTATCGGTGAAGATATATTTCGATATCACACTGCAAACAAACAAATTTTCTTTTTATTTTATGCTAATTGGTGCAGATCAACGAAGTTTCTGTTTATTACATGCTTACATGTTCATATAAGACCAATACTTCATGATGATTTTAGGATTTGTTTAGGCTACCGTGTTACATGTGATGCATCCGCTAAATTACCATGGACACTCAGGCACATTGATATCGAATATTGGTGATTAGGTCCGTGAAATCAACACGACGCCATTTTGTTTTTGAAAACAAAAGCTGCATTTAAAATATTTTGTTAAAAAAAAAAATGCACAATCCGCGGCCAACAGACAGTAATTACGTATGCATATTTAAAACTTTTCGGTCAATGTCGTCAGTTCGTTAAATAACCGGAAGCTTGCTTTGTTTACAAACGCTGAAGGTCGGATTAAAAAACAACCCGAAAAACGTAAACAACTTGGGAATATCCGAAAGTCCTTGGAAAATCAAGCTGTAGAATTAAATATCATCATGGATTTAATGGAAATATTGGTCTAGGAGCTGTATAGCATAACGAATAGCCTCACAACAGGATGGAAATTGGAACACAACTGGCTGGGTGGGGAAGAATTTCGACGAAAATGCTGGCATATTACGTAAGGTTGAGTTGTTGTCTTGTGATAATAAACTAAGACAACAACCAACTAAATGTGCTGTCGCCAGTAAAATCTACTCTACGATAGTGAGGAACCGATGAAAAGTGGAGGAAAAATGTATCTATCATGGTATATAGCTATGGCAAGGCCAGCAACCAACTTTGAAGGTAACATTTCTAGAGCATTATTATTTCTTTTGCAAATTTCATTATAGCTAGCGTGTCCTATATCGGATTGTCTAGCTGTACATGGCTCCTCTATGGCTTGAATGTTAGGAATATAATAGGATACCAGCAATTATAAAGGCAACAAGGGGAGTTAATTAAAGAATATATTTCAAGGGAGATAATTTTATCTGAAAAAAAGAAGTTCGGCACTGTGAGTGATTTAGAAAAATATCTCACTGATATTTTTCAGTATTTCACCAGTAAGCATAAAATAAATAGTGTTAACAAACGATTTTGATAACATTTTGACCAAACCTTAAATAATTGTTTTGACTAGGACAGTCAGGTCAAAAGTTATTTTTAGCACCTGTCGATTCTTTGTTTAAAACAACTCGTGTCACTTAATGTAAGTACGAACAAGTCAAACCGTTATCTGGACAAGATAAAACACGTCAAGAACTGAATAACAACATTGCTATTAAATTAACCTTTATTGAGATGTGACTGGACTGATTTATTAATTTTTCCTCAGGGGGTATGAGAAGATATCTGCTCTAGTTTTGTGACACAAAAGCTTCAGCATCATTAATGTAATACATACGCCAGTGTTACAGGAATTTGTTTTGAAATCAAATTTGCATGCAACTAAACTGATTGACAACTTACCTTTGAGATGTAAGGCTCTTTGTTTGCATTGACTTCAGAGGATTAATTACAAAAAAATGACAGGATATCATTTGGATCAGACTCTGAAAACTGAGTTCACAATTCCTGGTATAAATGATAGCCTACAGATATTTTCCTTATCTTGAAATTAATCGCTGAAGTCGAATCGACTGGATGTGCTGTACTCCTTCTTGGTTATTCCAATCATCTGTGAAAAGCGTAAGCAGTTTGTCCTAATTTACACGTATCATAACATGTATTCTAATATGACTAACAATGCTTTAATCATCACAGCGTTGTTTTGTTGACGGCACGCCAACGTGGTATTTAGCGCCATGTACGCATCAAGAAATAGCGCTTTCAAATTTCATGAAATATTTTACTTAATAACATGTTTTAAACAAAATGTCACATTGCACAAATGTGTTGATTAATTTACACACATACTGAGTTAGTTATTCGCTTTGCTGAATAATTCGCGATAATTTTCGCCCGAACACAACTCTGCCGCAAGACGTATTACCATTTACGGCCCTGGCGTGTATAAACAAAGACCTACTATTGGCGCCATGCTTGCGCGAAGAAACAGTTCCGTCATATTTGGTATAAATTTTACAATAATGAACGTATTAGAATCGAAATAATTTATAGAAAAACAGTGCTTTATCACTATTTATACACTCGGGCGGTTATACGTCATCCGAAATAATTTCACTCGGGCTACGCTCTCGTGAAATTATTACGCCCGGCGTATAACCGTCCATCGTGTATAAATAGTGATAAAGCACTGTTTTGCTATAAATTATTTCTTAAATACAAATTCTCGGATTATGTAATACTAGTTTGCCCTTAGATTATGTAATACTTACTTGCTCTTGGACTTGGTCTCCTTATTAAAGTTAAGGTAAGATCAATCATGGAGACAAGATGGCGACTGAAAATCAAACATAATTCCTCAGTATTTTGTTTACAAAGTGCAGTCATGTGTTGTTCGATAACAAATCCTTTCCAATAAGAATCGGTATGGTGTTTTTATAAAGAAAACGAAGGAGTGCATTAATGAAATGCATACAAATGTGTATAATATTATAGATATTAGTCATATAATCATAATCGGATTGGCAATATATGAATATTTCATTAAGTATGTTTGCAGAATGTGTCATAATACATCAGGACTAACAATGCTTTTGCTTAAGCGAAACTTTTCTTGAAATAGCTAATGCGTTAGTAACGAATGACCTTCAACAGAAAATATATCTAAATGAATATGTACATTAATGTAAATACAGTTAATACCTGAGCTTCGAAAATATACATTTATACATTGACTTTGGGGTTTCGATAAACAATGTAATAGATTCAAAAACTGTAAACTATTTTGTATAAAACAGGTGTTGAAATATAACTATTATTAACTATGTTTTGATACAATTTTTTTAATAACAGATTTGTTTCCATTTTAAATGATATATTTACCAAACAAAAAGCAAGTCAGACATGTGTACTGTCTTTGTTTAGAAGTCTTATAGCGCGAGGGGTGTTGCAATTTCCGTTACAACTCATGACTCAGTCAAACTGTCTCTGCTATTATTTTGCTTGGTTGCGTTCTATGCTTCCAAAGGATCTTTTTGTATATTAAATTAACTATAACAATAGCAATCTTTAAGGGCCGTGTGTCGTCCGTTAAACATCTTTCCATACTTGTATTTAGTGTTGTTAAACTTTCTCGCTCTTTTCGGCATGGAGGCCATTCAATGTTTATGTAATAGAAATCCGATTACGCCTGTGCTAAAGGGTATGAGGAGTGTTGCACTTTCCGTTACCTCTCGTGGACAGACTCAGTCAGATCATTTTGCTCTGTTGCATTCTATGGTTCCAACGGAATTGCTTATACATTTAACTATTATATACTAGGATTTTTTTTTCATATTGTGGCAATGACCCTGAGTATTTTTCAAGAGACTTCAATGTAAGCTTGATAGCATCGACATTTTAACAATTGTTTAGAGGTTTAGATGATATAAAACTACAATACCGTTAATACGTTTGATTAATCATCCATGTTGAGCTTAAGTTAAATAAAATCTCTCTGACTGCAAACTGATACGTACTCCAAATCAACATGTAAAGTGTCATTTACTTCTTTTCTTTCTGTGTGGTTAAACAAGGTAACAAAGTAAATGATTAATTAACAATAATATTGTTTATATTGTTGGTTTGTTTGAACAACATATTTTTGTAATAGAATTACATGTAGTCATAGTCAAAGAACACAGTCGCCCATACAGCGCTTCATATGGAAGCAAGTGCATGTGTAAATGTAAACATTCGAACAGTGGTTGAAAATGTGTTCATACATAAACGAATGTACGAATGATAAAAAAAAGAAGAAAAAAAACATACGACAAAATGACACAGCCATGTACGTCAGTAAGTATAACAATAGCACGTTCTATCCTATAAGTCCCATGTCTTTTTGTTAGTAAAACTTATTTAAATTCTTACAAAATATCAAAATACTATAGATATTTATTTTTATATCGTACAACTGGCTAAATTTTGCAATCTACTGTTCAGATCGCTTAATCCTATAGATTGATAGGTTGTCTGGTTTGTTTCGTGTCAAAACCGGGCAAAGTTGTTCACGTAATGCTTTTATTAAAAGAGAGCAGACTGTCATTTTAACGACAAATGTTTAATCAGTTTCCTAACGTATTGCTGCGACACGAAAACGCATGCATAACTTGCTGTAATAACGTGTGCAATGAAATATTAATGGCTTCATTGCTTGAAGCAATGTAAAATGTTCTGCGTAGCATAACAAGAAAGGACATTTTTTTCTGATTAGCCCCCAGAGGAAAATGAAACTTTTATTAAACGTTCTCTGAAACATGAATTCTTAACGAAGTAATTTTGCATGTTTTCAATAGACGTAGTTTGTAGAAAGAGATGTGACTTGTCTTGTCTAATCTATGTAACGCTATGAAGTTTATTAAATGGTTTTAGATATTTAAAACGGGTTTCAATCGGTATGGCCATTTCTCTTGTATGCATTTGCAGTTTAAACGGTTGCACCTTATTTCACTCTAAAGTTAATATATCTGTTGCAGACCTTAATCTAATCCTTCAAACTTTGTTAGATACTCTATGCTTTTTAGTTTCATTCATTTTACGTTCCTGAAAGAATAGACGATGATGCGGACCGGAACGTTACTCTATCAGATGTTTACTGTATCGTATTTCCCGAATAAAGGCATATAGACCGTTTCAGGTAGAGATGCCATGGATTACAATGTAAGTGCCTAAATATTTCATAAACTCTGAAGTTCTGGTTATCTTTTATAAACATAAAAACACAAGTAAGAAATGCTATCATATTTGATTACACTAGAAATGTTTCAGACCTAGATGTACAATAATATAACCCTAACTCCTGTGAATGAAAAACTCACAACGTTGCCATTTAGTTGTAGGTCATGTCATTAGTGGTACTTCTGACATTATTAAAGACAAGCGTATTTGCAAACAATTGCTAAAAAGACCTAAATATAGAAGACCTTCAAACATTGATCTTTTTGTTGTCATATTGCGTAAATGCATTGATTATTTTTGTGCTACATGGTGCCGTCGTGAGACAGTTGGAGCCAGACTAATTCCACCTAATCCTATATTTACTTTAAGACACCTTAAAAACAAAGAATTTCTTTCTATAGGCATGTTTCAGTTCTAGAAGTCAAGACAATCAACAATATTATAATCGTTTGACGCCTACACTATATAAATGCTTATTGAAACTAGTACTAAAGACATTGAAAAAATAATACTAAAAACATTGAGTCCTTCTGCTGAACAACACTTGATCACTAACCACATCATTAGAATTTCGAACAGATGTTCAGCAAATTAAAGTATAAGCCATGTATTGGAACCT
Organism: Mercenaria mercenaria; assembly: GCF_021730395.1. NCBI lineage: Eukaryota > Metazoa > Mollusca > Bivalvia > Venerida > Veneridae > Mercenaria > Mercenaria mercenaria. The sequence continues at coordinate 62,440,559 of NC_069374.1, forward strand.
TAGATTATATAAATAATCATTGAAGCTCGGTTCATCACTTATTCAGGCCCATATACTACATTTTCAAGTCTACAAATATTTCTAAGTTATAAACTTCATTTGTTACTGTTAAAAAGACGAGGTGAAAAGGCATTGCGAAAGAGTATACGGAAGTTCTGGTAAACACTTATTTTGATAGGTTAAAAGGTGTACCGAAATCCTAGATAGGTTTTAAAAGGAATAATTTCATGGTTTGAGTCAGTTTTCAGATAAGTCTTTGGAATTCCAATGGGAACAAAATGTACATCTGTTGTCGCAAATTATTTTTTACAATGTAATGAAATTTATTTTACGTTGAGCCTTTCACTTGATACGCAGACACACATTACTACTGCATTTAACAATACACCACTCTCTTTCAGATACAATTTATCCTCAAAAGTGGGAACGCCGGTAAATAAAACTATCAATGCAGATACCACTGCTTCATTTTTAGACTTTCTCCTTCCTATTATAAAATATATAAAGTAACAAAATTAATGAATTGATGGATGATTTTAAATTTAATGAAATAAATTTCCCCATTTGGATTTAGATATTCCCCAAGCCACATACTGTGAGATATATATTTCTCAACATATTCGGTTTTCAAGAGCGTCTGGCGATGACGAGGATATCAATGAGTTTAATATAAATGACTTGTAATGTCGTAATTCGGATCAAGATTGTATGAACAGTAGTTTATATAAAATCTGTACAAAGATCCTTTTGGAAGCAAGATACGCAACTAAGCGACGTAATAGCAGACTCGGTTTGATTGGGTGTATGCATGGGAGGTAATAAATATGTGCAATATGTGCAATATGTGCAACACCTCTCACGGCCCCTACCAGCCCCTGACACCGGCTGTATGTTGTCTTAGATTCTAAAAGACCGAACAATTAACAACACTGAGTCCAAGTACGTGGAGACTTAACAGCCACAACATGGCACTTTAAGACTACCGTTGTGATAATTGATAAAATCTGTGACAAGATTTTATGGTGAAGTATTGTTAAAGCTATAGAGCGTTATATAAAAAGAACTTTATTGAGACACATCGCATATTCAAGCATTTTACAAGCGAACGCTACACGTTCCTCTTTTATTGTATTTGAGGGGATAGGAATCTATGAAGGTCGTTCTTAAATCCCAACGGGAATGTACCGTTTTGATATCTGTCTCCTTGCCTTTTTCATTGCACCCTTAAGGATATTTCTTTTGATGCTCTTGTCTTACTAAGGCTTATGATGCTAACACGTGTAAGGGAATCACCGGGCAGGGATTATTTTTATTTACACTTGCCTGTGAGTTTGGAACATGGTAGGGGTTTATTGTGAGGTTCCGTGCACCATTAACCGGCTTAAGCCTATTTTGATTATGTTAACCCGACAAAACAAACAAAACACAAGTCCTTTCCTCTAAAACAGATTAAAATAAACGTGTCAATCTATTCTTCCAAAGGATGTCTAATCATTACAATTAAAGTAATTGCGTGTCAGAATATTACACGCATTGTGGTTAATATTAAATATGCGATCACATTATTGTATTATAAAGTTCCATTAGCGGTTTTGGAACGGTATTCTTACATTTTATTAATCGAATTAATCAAACTAAAACTGTTTTCCTACTCCATTGTGGCAATGCTTTCTTATAAATGTTGCACTGTATAATCAGATAAACAATTAACGCATATACTCATGTTTAATATTTAATACAAAAAGAAAACAATTCAAATGCCACATAAATGCCACCGTAGTATTTCACATCATGATTTTACCCAAGAAAACAAAACGTAAAACTATTTAGGTCTTTAATATACCTTACATATCTCATATCTCACAAAACATGGCACGTTTTCCGTGAACACAGTGATCCCGAGAGACTGACAATCTATTTTCATTAGCATGAAAGGTATACAACATTTCTGCAATCAATAATATTATAAATTTCATGATTTGAACCTATCCTCTCAGATACGTAATCGTAAATTTCGTTGAAGTCTACGTACTGCTTCCCCCTCAAATGATACGTCTCTTAGGCAATCTTCCAGATCTCCTTCCGCATTTCATTACTCAGTGGATTCACTCCAAAATAAATCCATATAATTATATAAAATGTAATGATATAAGACAAATGTCATTCTTAAAAGTACATTACTAGAGTAAAATCGTCTTTAATTTTTGCTAGGGTAGATACAGTTTATAATAAAGAATTAGTTGTTAACAAACACTTATAAATACTATAATGCATATATCCTTCCCATTCTCGATTATTGTTGTACTATTAGGGGAAAAGATACAAAATGTTACATAAATAAAGTGCAAGTAATACAAAAAAGACCAAGATTATACTTAACAGACCGATAAGGTCACCTACATTAGAACTTTTTAATGATCTCAAATGGCTTAAATTTAGTAACAGGGTAAAATATCACACAGCTGTGATGGTTTACAGATCTATACATAACATGGTACCGATCTACATGACTGAAATATTAAGTGTCTCAAATAATAAATTGCATAATCTACGATCAACAGCTCACAAAGATCTTGTTTTGCGTATAACACCTCGTACAAAGTATCTTAAAGATTCATCCTCGTACGTCAGCGTTAATATTTGGAATAAATTACCTGCTGAAATTAAGGAATCAAATACATTACAAACATTCAAAAATAATATCAAACGACATTTGTTCGTGTTACAGTCCAGTGCTTAAAATAATTATATTATTACAGTTTTTACATATCATGATGTCAGTTATTTTATTATTATTTTGTTTTGCTGTTTTTTGTTTATTGTCTTTAATAAGTTTATAATTATGTGAATGTCTGTCGGATGGATGAATGGGAAGCTTCTAATCGTATTTGATACATTGATCATTGATATATATATATATTTTTTTTAAATATGATTTTGTGAAATTTATCGTAAATGTTTGTATACATGTGTATTGTTGTTGTTGTTAACTGAAGGCCATACTGAAAATAAGTTTACGTTTCATTTTCATGTTATGTACACTTTGTATGTTACCTTCATTAAATAAAGATTTTATTATCATTATTATTACTATTATATTTGAAAGCCTACTTGTGATGTTTGACGGAATTATGTCAACAGTTCAAATAAAAACATACAGCAAGACTTAGATTGTTTAGAGACATTTGAAGAGTTAGACAAGCCTAATAAAGATATTTATGCAAAAGTGTCATTAATTGGAGGTTTTGTTTTAGGACAGAATTTTGGTTACCTTATCGGTATATGTTTATAGGCTCTATAAAGGTATTTATTGCTTTGTTAACATCTAACGGACTTTTATTAAAAGAGGTTACGACCCAACTGTTTTGAGACATACCGCATGTTTAGTGTTCAACCTGTTTACAGTTCGACACTACGCTTCCCTCTTTGATTTTGTCTGACGGAAGAGGGGGAGGACTCTATGATAAGCAGTTTTAAATCCTACCAGGACTGAACTGTTTTGATATTTGTCTTCTGGTCTATTTCGTCGGGCCCTTAAGGGTGTTATTGCTCTGTCTTCTGAAAAGGCATTGAGTACATATGTTTTTGGTTCTAAAGGTTTGCTTTTTATATATTTATACACGAGCATTTTTGTGTTTTACATTGCCATGCCTTTTTGTTTCCATTACGTGTGTTAGAGATTCACCTGGAGGGGATTACTTTTATTTACACTGTCCCGTGTCTTTGGAACATGGTGGGGGTAAGAGTGAGGTTGGGTGCGCACCATAAACCGGTTTAAGCTCCCCAGTGGTGTTTTTGCCACTGACCGTTCCAAGGCGGTACCCCACTGTGTTCCTTTGTTCGTTTTGTCCTAATGTGTTGGCTTTGTGTTTGTGCACGTGTATGTGTATGTGTGTGTGTGTTTGTGGTGTACGCCTCAGCGTGCTGTGGGTTTCGTTTTGGGGAGGCTGCGTTTTTGGTACGTGGCACTCACTCTTTGATATTTGTCTTTGTTTTTTTTTTTTTTTTGATCAGCTAACCTTGCACAACCAACAAGTCGTTTATGACAACTGTGAACAAGAAGTTACAAATTTTATTCATTTTGGATTAAACCTGCACATATCGTTTGTATGTAGTCTGTAGTACATGGCTGCACTGAATTCTTACGTGTACTAAAAAATCATCTTTACAATGTGGTTCAAAATGGAAAATAGATTATATAGTATAAACATTTTTCTCTTAACAGTTATGACTAACACGCTTTGGTTTTATTCTAGAACACTTGTAATTCATTCCCACTATCACAATTTAACTAATTAAATGCAAGAATAAAATCTTTTTGTAGCGACTGACTGGATGGTTAACTTTTCCCAAAAGAATGAAATAATTTGAATTAAGCATTATCTACTTTTCTCATCTCAAATTCGTGACTGAAATAAGTATTAAACGTGACCCTCGTACGTTAATGATGCCATTCACTATTATTTCTAATGAAAATGTCTCTTACCATTAAACTGCTCAGAATATCTGAATAACGTATTGCGATTGTCAGACTGGATTCTACGTCTAACAGAAATGTTTCCTGGAATACAATTGTGTTTCAACACTAAAATGCATTTGGTAGTCACACAGTATCTTTACCAAAGGAATAGCATTATTGTCCGGAAATTTTATCATGAGTCTAGAAAACAAAATTCCGCCGTACAATTTTCTAGTATTATTTAAAGATACCAGAAAATGGTTGGGCGGATAATTGTTTTCTAAACTCATGAACAATATGTTTATGCATTCATTTTGTTATATATTCAAAATAAACATAATTGATAAAATTTCAGGACGAAACTACTATTTAAAGTGACATTTAAAGATAGTTTAGTTATTTAAACGTTTAAACAATTCTAGATCGTTATCTGATATCTCTACATAATAATGTAACTGTTCACCAGACTGCGTTATTATATATAAATGAAAGAGCTTGATCAAAATTATGAACATGGCATCCACTATACTAAAATCTCAGTCATGTTAGAAACCGGTGTTTCGTCGGACCCTTATTAGTGTTTCTCGTGTGGCAATGCCATCTGCAAAGAAATCGAATATATGAGTTGCATGTAGTTCTTTAGTTGTTATATACTTATTGACACGAAATTGTTGTGTTTTACATTTTATGCTTTTTTAGTACAGAGCTCAAGGCGAGCTTTTGTGATCGCCCTGTGTCCGTCGTCCGTCAACAATTTGACTGTTAACACTCTAGAGGTCACAATTTTGACCCAATCTTAATGAAACTTGGTCTGAATGTTACCCTCAATAAAATCTTAGACGGGTTTGATATTGGGTCATCTGGGGTCAAAACTAGGTTACCAGGTCAAATCAAGGGAAACGCTTGTTAACACTCTAGAGGCTACATTTATGACAATATCTCTATGAAACTTAGGAAGAATGTTTATCTTGATGATCTTTAGAATAAGTTCAAATTTGGGTCATGTAGGGTCAAAAACTAGGTCACCTGGTCATAAAATCAAAGGAAAAGCTTGTTAACACTCCAGAGGCCAAATTTATGGTTATATCGTCATGAAACTTGATTAGAATGTTGATCTTGATGATTTGTAGTTCAAGTTTGAATCTGGGTTATACGTAGTTAAAAACTATTTCACAAGGTCAAACCAAAGGAAAAGCTATTTAACATTCTAGAGGCCCGATTAAGACCATATCTTTATGAAACTTGGTCAGAATGTTAATCTTGAAGATCTTTAGGTCAAGTTCTAATCTGGGTTAAGTGGAATAAAAAACTAGGTTACCAGGTCAAAACAAAGGTTAAGCTTTTTAACACTCTGGAGACCTTATTTTAAGTTTGAAACTCATGAGAATTGATCAGAATGTTTGTCTTGATGACTTCTAGGTCAAATTTGAATATGGGTCATGTGAGGTCAAAAACTAGGTCACCAGTATTCAAATCAAAGGTAAAGCTTGTTAACACTCTAGAGACCTACGTTTAAGTTTAAAACTCATGAGAATGGTTGTCTTGATGACCTCTAGGTCAAAATCGAAAAACAATTTTACAAAAAAATGTACATATTGCAGATTTTTTGAAAATATAGTCTATAATTTGGTAAAAAATCGTGATGTAGTCACAAGAAGTCCAAAGTATACTAATTTTCATGAAGAAAAATTGCTTTAGTCGCACTTACTGCTAAAATGCATTCTGAATTAAATGAATCAATTTTCATGTTTATACTCAAACCACAGTAAGAACAGAAAGTCAGTCTCCAGTCAAAAACATGTACGCATCCTTTTAGGGTAGCAGACCACCAGACTGAAATTTCAAATACTCTAAAACTGTAATACCATCAACTTAGATATTTGACATGTAGCATTGTATAGTGGTACTTTTCTAAGTTTGTTATAATCAGGCCCCCCTTCACAATTGTCCTCGCCCTGAAATACACTTTTTCACAACGACTTATTTCAGAACTAACCTCAAGCCTTTCAGCTTAGATAGTTCCCTACAATCAAATTATCTGTTACTAGTTTTTAAAAGACATCATTTACAACCTTGGTCTGTGACAAGTGTGCAATAATCATAAATGGAATAAAAGGCACATACATTGAAAATGAAACCACTGCTATCGTACTTTTCCAATTTAAAACAATACCCTGCTTTTTGGAGCGCTAGAAAAACACTCATATAAAACTCTAGAAGTCACTTTTTCTACTTGATCTTCATAACACTCTGTCAAAATGTTTGTCTCTATGAAATCAAGGCCAACTTAAATTAAATTCAAACTTATCAGGGGTAAGAATTAGGTCAGGTGAGCGATACAGGGCCATCAGGGCCCTCTTGTTTGTTTATTGCGAGGTATTCACCTGGTGACAATTTTGTTTCCACTGTCCTGTAACATTGGAAGATTAACCTATTTAAACCCCTGTGAGCTGTTTTAGACCTAACCAATGTTTGTTTTATTATTATTATTATTATTTTAACGTCACACAAACACAAGTTTATGTCAAACTGAGACTTCATAGAAGAAGACCTCATGTGAAGCCCCATGTATAATACCAGGCATGAAAGAGGACCTTTTAAGAACCAACAACCTTCTGTAAGGCATCTGGATGGATTTTTTATGATCCAATTCTACATCGAAAGCCTGGATTTGACCTCACAATAGTAAGTAGTAAGTGATTCGAAGCCAGCAAACTGTTCTACCCGGCAGCTGAGGTCCATTCAGCGTGCAAACCGTGTTCCGTTATTTGTTGTTTTTTTTTTTGTCTCATTTCGAATGAATTTCTGTTCAAATATCAATGATTTACATTTCCATAATTTTGCTGTTGTACGCTTTTGTTTTACGGAAAATGTGATCGTTTGATCTTCTTGTCTTCATATGTTTAGATATATAAAAAGTGAAGAAAATAATCTTATATTATAACTGCTACTATTCCAAAAAACTGGGAGGAAACTAATCTGCCATCTGTCACCAGTCTATTACGTCAAAAACGAATGTTAGATAATTTAGAATGTGTGACATCTTGTCCAATACCAACGCCTGACTTCAAAGAACTATATTGATATCTGACGTAACCATCATAACATTTATTACGTTGAAGTTTCTAAAAGTACAAACAGCTGAAGGAGACTAAGGTTAAGAAATCAAAACATTATTTGCATCTGAAATGTGCCGTGTTTCTCGTGATACTTCATTCACTTTTGTTCTTTGTTTTTATGCTATTGCCAGGTAGCACGTTTCTGTATTTAGATTTGATAAAAGCAATTCTTTGTGTACATGTTTATGTGTTTCAGACCTTTAACAATATGTCACTAGTATCGTTCTAATTATTTGGATTTGACAAATTTCCAAGTTATATACAATCAAACATGTGTTAAGCAGCTAGCTAAAGGCTGCATGTGTATGCTTAAGACGAGTTAAAATTCAATCCTATTATGGCTCGATTCGATTGCCCTTTACAAAAAGAAGTTCAAGCTCTGTATATTCTGCGATAAACAACGGTTGACGCGCGGAGCGTTTAGAGAGCATTTTGACGTCAATAATGACGTCAATTTGCTGACAAGCTGCTTAAGACAAGTGACCTTGCAATACAGATGGGCGCAAATGCAGGTTTAACGTTCAGTTATACAATCTCCCTCGAAATTTCTTGAGTTGCAGAAGTTTGAATCTATTTTTCAACGGATTTATTTGTTACCAGTTTGAAAATAATCGACTTTTCTTTGATGTGTACTTGTCGTGTAGTAAAGTTTTTATTCGCACATATCTCAAGTAATGTTACGTTCAGTTAGATCACCCGTTAACACGTTATTAAGTTGACATGTTATTCTTTGGACACGATATTTAGTTGATACGTTATTCAGTTAACACGTTATTCAGTTGTCACATTATTAAGTTAACACGTTATTCAGTTATTCAGTTGACACGTTATTCGGTTGACGCGTTGATCAGTTGACACGTTAATCATTTGACACGTTATTCAGTTAACACGTTATTCAATTGACACGTTATTCAGTGGACATGTTAATCAGTTGTCACGTTATTCAGTTGACACATTACTAGGTGGACACTTTATTCAGTGGACACGTTATCAGGTATTCATTGCGTTTTAGCATCACTTTGAGCATTTCTTCATGTGAGGACGCTATCCGGCTGGCTTCTGGAAGGTCGGTGACACCGTATGCACATTGTAAACTAGAAAGAGGCTGTCCGAGAAAAATGTAAGAATTCTATCGCAATATCATCTTAAATTTCATTAATTGATATGATGCACGGAATAAATGCACGATTTTAGTTAATGATTTATTTTCGTGCGCTGTTTATCACTATTCAATACAACGAAATAAATATTTTAAAGAAGTATGCTCACTGTTAAACTTGTACGTCAAAAACTTGCATATTAAGTGGAACATTCGGGCACTTAAAAAGTCACAGACATTTAACGATTCCGTCCAATATCTTCTACCATTTATACGTGGGATTATAACTTACATTTACACCGACGATCCTACATTTCATTGCAAATGAAACTTTAATTAATATCATACCACAGAACATAAATCTTACAATGAGCAAATTAAATTTAGGCATTAATTGCTTATAGAGCTAGACGACTTTTGCTTTTAATCGCAATGTAATTAAGCTGTATGAGTGTGTAATAATAATAATAATAATAACATTAATAATAATAATAATAATAATAATAATAACAATAAGCTCTCAAACCGAATTAGGTACTACTCGTTTGCGAACCCGATAAGAATACATAGTATTTGTGCTCAAATATAGATGAAAATATACACAGTCTCAAAGGCTAATATACACAATGAACAAGGCTACGGTTAGTACTCAGATGATGAAATGCATGTAAAGTTAATACAAACCAAAAGCGAACCAAGTCATGAGTAAATATTCAATCTGGATACCTTACACACAAATGTAATATCAACCATGTTAAAGGCCATAATTGGCTAATTGCGCTGTACTGAAATACACAATGTATCCCAAACTGTTCTGTTTGCAGTTGAGAAGAAAATAACATTTTAAGATAACTTCTAAAACCAAACGTTTATCTCAACTTCGTGATTTCTGACTAATGAAAATGAAATGTGCATTCTGAAACATTAAATTATGGAGCGAATATATACATTAATGTACTTGTCAATACAATTATATCTGATATTAGGAATGCGCAGTTCAAAACATATGAAAAAACAGGAATATCATTCTGTCAGATCTGTCTTGAATTTGCTATAGATTTATGGCCTGCATACACCTGCTCTCTCATCCAATATTAATATAAAATGCAATATAATTATGTTTTAACACATTAGTACAGACTTTTGTACAATGAGATGTGAGCTGTGCAAAGCAAATATTCAATGAAAAAAATACAACAAACAACAAGCCGTATAGTATCCTTATTTTACCTGCTATGTCGAACAGATTTTTAAACCTTGTTTGTATGGATTTTATTTAAATTATAAACAACAGAGAGACTGAATGAAGAAGACCAGAAATTAGTGAGTCAGCGCTTGTGTAAAAGAAGAGTGTAAAATATAAGGGGTGTTGAATAAATGATTGCGCAATATATACAAATCAATTTTCTGCAGTTACTGTAGCCCCGGACAAGGCATAAATAAAATGTATGATTATTACAACGCTACTGGTTGTGGTAGAGTTTCTTGAGTCCGTTTTTTACACTATTATCCTGTTTTATGCAATATAACAGTTACTATAGTCTGGTTTCCTCGGCATTGTGCAAGAATAATTTGTGAGTAAGCTCACAGTATCAAAGAAAATAGAATTTCAATAAGTTCTAATTCAGCTTTTATATTTTTTATAGGTTTTCAGTTTGCATTTCTCTCTGTGATAAAAAGGCAAACTTCTGCATAGCCTGCAAAAGTTTTGCATTTTTCATTAATAGTAAAGTACCCCTAATTCGTATTTGATAGTACAAACAGTACTAAATACGTAGTATAGCTTGCCATTTTTACATGTCTATTTAATATATATTAAATTGTGCTGTATGACCGGTCTATATTCTACAAGTGTTAACTAGGCATATAAGTCAAATACTTAGACAAAACTATTTAATTTTTATGCTTCTTAACAAAACACTTAATGAATGGCTCAAAATCATTCGCCCTATGTCCTTAATAAGTGTGTACATAAAAAAATCGTTTCTACTGATTTCAAATCATTAAAGCTTTCCTTATATTAGCATTCGTTTACACGTAATTGTATCGTGGATATTAATTCGATTGTTTTAAATGTTTTGGCTTTGCTAACACTTGTTGCAGTGCATATAAGTTAGAAAAGATCAGTAAAAGTCAGTGCCTTATCTAGATAAGACATGGTTTACAGGACACATCAAATTACGTTAAATGAACTAAACCTTTTAACACTACATGAGATAAGGTAAACGTTTTAAAAAGAGCAAAATAAATGCCAAGATTTTATGTTTCAGAATACGTCTTAAATTTTCACATTGTGCTTAGGGGTAAATAAGTCTGTCGTAGGTATGTGACGCAAAACATTATACGTGACTTAAAGTAATAATAATTACGATAAATATTTGAGAATAACGCTTTTACGGTTAGAAAGTCGTGTGGGTTTTGTAATTTTGAAACTCGAGTTACAGTCAAGGGCACTTATTGAACATTTGCTGGCGAACTGAGAGTCTGCACTGACTTGTCACCCAAGTTAATATACCGTGGTCACCGTGGCCCAGTGGTTAAGGCGTCCGCCTCGGGATCGGGAGGTCGAAGGTTCGAGCCCCATGGGGAGCGTTCGTCCGGGGGATGTTTGTCATGGGACTCATTCCGAAATGGCCGGTTCGTGAGCCGCGAGCTAGTTAAATGAATGGTTACCGATTTCTATCCGCCTGGCGCCTGGCATAGTGGTAGAAGTTGGTAGGTAATTAGTACGCACAATAAAAGGTGTCTCATAAGTCAAATTGGCTGGCCCTTTCAATAGGGGTGACACTATAATAAACAAGACCTTTACCTTTACCTTTTATACAAAACGCTGCATCCATTAAAATAACATTTCGTGTTAGACTCTTTGAACCAAGGAAATATTTCCTACATTCTCCTGAAAGTTGAGTATTTATTTTGTAATAATCAACTGTCATTTTGAAAGACTTTATCGTCTACGAAAAGCATTTTGACAGTTAAAAATCCAGTTACAACAAACTGAAAAGACAAAGGTTTTTTTTTTTTTTTTTTTATAAACTTTGGGTTTTCTTGGCAATAAAATTCGTCTGTTTTGAATAACTTCACAATATGTTCGCTGTTTAATGGATAATTATACATGTAACCTCAGTTACTAACCCATTTAAATAAGAAATTGCCTAAAAGATTACAAGATAGTGGCGGATGGTGGGTGGAGAGCTATACTGAAAATACCTATGTCCACCGGCAAGTCTGTTCGTCCGTCCGTATTTCATGTCCACCTCATATCTTCCTAACGTTTTAGATGATTTTCATAGAGCTGACACCATTTCTTTCCTCATCTAGACGACGTACAAAGCACTGGACCCAAGGTCAAGGTCACACCTTGAAGTAAATGTCGAAAAGATTAGATTCACTTCTGCTCCATATCATCTAACTCTGTGGATTCAAGGTCTAGGTGAAACTCAATGATCAAAGGCCATTACCTCTACATTTTACTCACGGTGGCTGGTAGAATTATCTCTTACTAGACTAGTAAATTCCATGAGAAAGTATTGTTTAGGTAAATACACATCTTAACAGTCAAATTAATTGACAAAGTTGAATGCCTTGTTCTGCTTTAGTAGTATAGTAACAATATATTAGGTAAAGGAGGGGGCGAAAACAACGAAATTTGTAAGTTAGTTAAATATCATTACGAAGACATTATCCTTCGATATTAATCAACGGATATTTGCAAGTTTCCGGCTATTAATTATTTTGAAAATAAATACTGTTTAATAACGCAAGTTGCCATAGAAACTGAATGCCCATTTTTTCGTCATGTATTTTGTTACGAGGAGTGTTTGGTTAATGTCATGCATCTAAATCATAATTATTCTGACAGAAATTGCTATCAGAGATTTTATGATTCATTAAAAACTATGTCGCTATTCTTAGATAGCCTTTCCTAGATGCTATTAAATGATTTTAGTAGTGCGTGTTCTTTGAAATTATATTTCTATAGCTAAACCTGCGTTCGAAGATTTCGAAAAAAATATTAAAGTGTCAATTTCCTTACTTGTAAAATCAAAATAAAAGGGACTGGGAAATCATGTCGCATGCTAATTTATATCGTATTAGAATGAATCAACGCACTGAATATGTGAAGTCTCCTATATTAATATTCAAATAAAAATATGTACCTTTCACTCAAATCAAAAGTCATTTTTATCTAAATTTCCGAGTTTAACTTACGCTTTGACAAATCAAATATAATTATGTAAAAAAAATGATAAAAATTTTGAAACCCGTTATATATGAATCGGAATCTCTACACTGGATGCAAACCGCTTGAAATTTATCAGGGCGGATTAAACAGTTTATTTTTAAAAACATGACAAACTTGTTTCAGAACGTTTCGTTATTGCTTAGGTCCTTCACAGATCATTTATGACTTTCTCGTTTATTTCATATTTCATAATGAACAGATATTAAAATATTATAATCTATTCTAAGCCGGTTCATTTCTAATTTCTCGTCGCAAGTGACTTATCGATGGGCGACCAAAACCTTTTATAACATTAAGTCATACTGACAACTTGATGCTCAGAAATATAATCGAGTCCATATGTATTTTTTTTATTCAGATGTATGACAAATGATATCTTTTTGTTTATAAATTGGATTAAACTGTACGCTGCCGGTTCAGTACTGAATACAAAGAATTGATCATGCTTAACGATTATGACTGAATGTTATATATTTCGCTACAGCTTGAATGGCATGCCGGGAAACAGTTATACAGATTGAGCATTTACTTGATGACGTGGTTAGCTGATGTTTGCACTGATATTACACTGAAATTAACTAAACAAACATTATAGTCTGGTGCATAATACTAGATGAATACAGAGTATTTTAAGACTAATGAGGTTCCATAGAAACTATTACAAACACGATACTTCTGTGGACTTCTATGGGGATTCCAGTAATCATGTATATTGAACATTTCAACCCAATTGGTTTTGATATTATAACGAAGGGTGTTCAAAAAAATACCAGAAAAGGTGCTCTCATTTCTGTTTCTTCATATATCATCAAAATTGACTGAAACTGCTATATAATGTAAATTAGGGAATACCTAGTTGATAATTTATGTTAAAATGATATTTTCTTTGGATAAATAATAAGTAAATATTAGTTCCTATGGCAACGTTATGTGACGTCATCTGGCCCAATTTTGTCTCTTTTTCTATTTTAAATTCCCTAAAACATTATTTGCCACAGGCGTATTTTTCAAGTTATCTCTTCTTAAATTGGGTAAGTATAAATGTGAAGTGTAAACGTTACCCCGATAACGTCAAATCATAAATGCGACAACACTAAAATGTTTGATAGGCATATTGTGTTGGTCATCGTTTGAGAGTCAGTGTTGAACCGAGTCATGAGAAAACAATTTGTGTTTTGAACCGAAAATCAAGGAAAGACACAAATGCTAAGTGCAAAAGGTTTAATAGACAATGCCTTGAAGAAAACAAAATTTAAGCAGTTGAGCGAGACGTGTAAAAGTGGTCAGGAGAATATTGCGGACGACTTGTGGTACAGACATTAAAAAAAACGTTCAGTCACGTTTAATTAATTAAAGAGCGTCACGATACGGCATCATAGTTCAGTGTCCTATTTCATCAATGCGACATACATACCCTATGAACAGTATTTATTTATTCGTAGGAATGTGTAGAAAATGCATTTAATGGCAATAAACATTGAATCAATGGTAATCACGAGTTGTACTGATTAATGGTATGTGATATGACACAGCTTCTTACCTCATTTGGCCGTTGGGCCGCTTTTGAGGTAGTGACGTTTGCCTAGGAGACGATAAATAAATATTGTGCATATTCTAAGATCTGTAATTTAATTATTCGCATCTAATATGTTCATATCTGTCACATTTTCAAAGTTTAACAAAAATGAGTCAGACAAAAAGATATTAGAGAACTTTTCCATGTATTTTGAACATCCCTCATATAGCTGAGTAACAAACGTTTAAACATCGCATTCTCGTATACACTGGTATTACTATATCGTAAGCATGGAGTGAAGGAAATTAGATCCTATATAAAGATGCGTTGTTCCCTGAATATATATCAGCCATGCAGATTCTGCACTAATTTAAAACTGCTTAGGGTGATTCTTCCCCATCCAAAGACACATTTAACAGTTGGGTAAGGGTATTTAGAAAGGGAGAATCAAGAGATCTATACCGTGTATGCTGTCATGAAACGTGAGCATCCTCTCATAACTTTGCTGCCCTAAGAAGCCATTTTAGCAGAAGATTTGAGATATACAAATTCCAAAATAGCTGAATTAGTGGGAATTATCTCGGGAAGTATTCATGAAATTATCGAAGGCGTGTGCAAGGTGGTTACCCCAGTGTTTAACCAGAGAGTAAAAACCGAAAGGTTGCAATGTTGCAAATACTTTTAAGCATCTATAAAATATTATATAAAAAGATAGATGAAAGGAGGTATATAATTTCGGGCCTCAAAGGCGGATAAACAATAGACATTTGCTTATTAAAGGACATGAATGGCCAGTTATTGCAAAAAGAACAGTTTTCTTCAATTCACAATGCTCTGTTGTGCAAATACCAAGTGCACCCAGCAGAGCAGTTTCTGGGCAAGAAAATCAGTTACAAAACATTACGTTAAATGTTGCTCGAAATACTAGTTTACGAGGCATCTGCCTTATTCATGACAAGGCATCTGCACACAGGAGCACCATGGTACAGCAGTATTTACAGAACAAGCAGATGAAGCAATTGCCGCACTCTCAATACTCCCCCAACGTTAGTCCCTGTTCCTTTGCTGATTCAAATACTGGATGGACGTCGCTACAATTCAAAAAGCGCCAATGATAGCGCAGTGTGTCAGTGTCTGTAAGGTATATTATTGTTATCATTTTTACCAATTTATACCGAGGTCAGTACACTGCGTCTTTTCTGTCACGGATAGCCCGAAAGGAAAAGTATGTGTATGTAGAGGTTGAATATTTTGAGGGAAAGGTGTGAGCAAAAAGCGTAAAAACAAGCTTTTCTATATTGTATGTGGACGATCTCAGCAATCTCAAGGTATTCTGAATTTACCTCGTATGCACTTAGTAAATGTTATAATTGTTTGCTGATTCAAATACTGGATGGACGTCGCTACAATTCAAAAAGCGCCAATGATAGCGCAGTGTGTCAGTGTCTGTAAGGTATATTATTGTTATCATTTTTACCAATTTATACCGAGGTCAGTACACTGCGTCTTTTCTGTCACGGATAGCCCGAAAGGAAAAGTATGTGTATGTAGAGGTTGAATATTTTGAGGGAAAGGTGTGAGCAAAAAGCGTAAAAACAAGCTTTTCTATATTGTATGTGGACGATCTCAGCAATCTCAAGGTATTCTGAATTTACCTCGTATGCACTTAGTAAATGTTATAATTGACTACCTAATTTCATTCGGAGTTAACATATTAAATAACTTTCATTGTATCGTTTAATATACAGATAGTAGTTATAGATAGAAAGTTCTTTGCAAAATACCAAGTATTAATAGGGTAACAGTCATTACAGTCACGCAAAAACACAAATGTTAAACTAATACAATTTATACATTTCTGGCATCTGTTTGTACCCGGAGGATATCAGCAGCCAATATGCCAATAGGAAATTCAGAAGACATTCCAGAATTCAATGCCAGTTTTCATATTTTCAGTAATTAATTACCTTTCAATGAGAAATTTCAACAGCTTTAATAATCAAAATAAGGTATTTTCCTTATATTTCCACGAAATACACCGATCACATGAGTTTTGACTATTTACTATAAAACCATAATAACTGATAACTTTTACAAATGATTTGAAATAAAATTATCTATATTGAAAGCCTTATTTATTCATTTGATAAGTGTGCATTAAAATATGTGATCCAAAATGAATATCAGAAAGTTAAGACTGACCAGTTAGATTTAGTGTAGTGTAGACAGGACTTTAAACTATTCGGTTATTTCATCATAGGCTTACTTTATAGAACAACTGACGTTGTCATTGCATTGCAGTTTCCATCGTTATTTAATTGACACACATAACATATATTTTTTATTTCAAAACAATGTGTACAATAATGTATGAAAACGTCAAACTACTTTTTTTCACAATGCATGTCATAGATCTCTCATATTCGAGTTAATTATTAATTTTGTCAGGGCGACGTCAAACCGAACAAACAAACAAAAATAATAATTATAAATTTGTGTAGAATAAAAATTGACATTTGCAACTATTAGAGCTATCAAATTGTAAGTTATAAAGAATGTTGCAATATCAGAATTAAGAGTTTTGATGCTTACTGTTTTATGGTGACCATTCTTTAGACATTCTCATTTACAGATAAAATACAGACTTTAAGATCAATGAAAAACAATACCAGTGCCATTTAGTCGTCTTATAAACAAAACAGTAGATAATATTAAATCAATGAATGTCAATACAATTTTTATTTAACTATGAAAATTGCACTGGCTTTGGTCGTAAATATTTTTTCCGACTCAGATTTCATGCGATAAAACACTCAGAAATACAGGGAAACCGAAAGATCAATGGTAAAGATAAATTATTTTGTTCAACTCCAGCCTGTTATAAACCATATCAATATATGCACGAATCGGATTGGTCAGCCACCTCCGCTCCGCACACACAACAACCAACCAAGATGACATGCTTCGCAGAGATGAGATTATCATCTTCGCAGCAGAAGGACGAACAAGAACATATGATTCTCTTACATGGCTTTATATCCAAATGTTTTTCAATTTTGAGTGGATTCATTTTGCAGACTATCTGTTACAGCTACCTGAAATTGTCAACAAAATAGGCTACTGTTCTTTTCATATGATACTAATATTTTTTGCGAAACAATTTGTCAAATATTGACTGCACGCAGCCTCTATTTTCAGACGTATTTGTCTTCAGGAAAATCAATTTTGAGGTTGGAAATAATTACTTCGTTTCGTTTTCTCTAGGAGGCCGACTTTTCATAAAATGTAGTGTGATACGTCAATCAAATGTTCTTCCAAGTTAGAGATTCCAAGTTAGAATTATACGCCTGTTGCAGTCATTGTATGAGATTTTTCATTTATTGCAACTTGTCTTGGTTTTTCCTGAGGATCTGATATCAATTAGACAACTCATCTACTGGTGACTTTACTGTGTGTGCCCGTACGTGTGTGCGCGTTTGCCTAAGACTGTGAAAAAAGTGAGCTCCGGGGTTGGTGCAATATTAACACAGGGGTATAATTTGAAAAAAAAATGACAACGCTACATGCCAAAAGTCTAAGCGCTGTGGTCACAATAGCCAATCCCAAAAAACTAGTTATGCTCAAGTGAAACAAAACTCTTTTATCCGTCCGACTTGGTGTATGTAAGTAAACAAATAAAGGAAATATCAACAGAGTTGTGAATTTCTAAAATATTCAAGATTGATTATGTATATTGAATTGATATTGCTTTTACCACATTTTACAGTTTGAACCGACAAATAGTGAATATCTTCAGAAAAAACATGTCTGTGCTGCAGTATATTAGTGTTTTGCTTCACATAACGAATTAAATTGTCATTTTAAACTACGATTAGTCAGAAGAAAATGTGTTTGAACGAAAGCAACTTCACCTGGACAACATTTCAAAGCACAAGTTAAAGTTCATACGAATATGTTAATCTAAAGTAACAAAAAATTCTTCGATACCTGAAGTAATGCAACCATCAATAAAGCTAGCGGCATTATGGCCAATAAGATCTGTTTTATTATATTGCATATGCAGTGTGTATAGATTACATTACTACTGAAGAGGTAAGCTATTGGTTTGCACTGACTTTACGTTGACACTATTACATTAATTGCGTAATAAAATCTGTGTAATGTGTTGCCTAGACAAGCCTCTAAGTTTACATCTGTCTCTTTCATCTTCCAAATTGTCTTTAATTAAGCTGTGCATCGACAGATGTTGCATCGGATTGCAATAACTTTGTCTGACTTAAAGTCAATTACAAAGAATTATATCGGAATCCTCAATTATACAGCATCTTGTGTCCAATCTGTATTTATTCTCTACACTCTCCTTTATCTTGAATAAGATCAGAGAATGTGCGTATCTTCCTGTCATCTCGGATTTTGCCCAGTTTATAATAACTTTAAGGTAAATGTAACATAAAGTTTTATTTGCGAATCAATATATGTTTGACATGTTAAAACTTCAAAATATCCCCATGTATACGCTCTCATAAAAAAATGTATTATATCAATACATCATGGAAACTTTGTATATGTGCTCTCTTAATGTACGTGGTTTAGGTAATTACAAAAAACGACAGCAAATATTTCAATGGTTAAGTGATAGGAAATATAAAGTATGTTTGTTGCAAGAAACCCATTCAACAAGTGATGTAACTGATACGTGGAAAAGTGAATGGAAGGGAGAAGCTTTCTTTAGCGGGAATAAAAGTAATAGAGCCGGAATAGCCATACTTTTTGACGAATCATTTTCTTATTCAAGCAATAATATTTACAAGGACTTAATTACGGGTCGACTAGCCAGTGTAGAACTCACTATCAATGATAGAAAAATAACGATATTTAATATTTATGGTCCAAACGATGATAATGCATTAGTATTTTGGTCAATTTGAAAATGAAATATTAAAACAATATGGCACAAACATCTTTTTAGGGGGAGATTTTAATACGATTTTAGACATGAACTTAGACAAAAAACATGGAAGAAATGATACCCATAAAATGTGTAGGAAAAAAATAATTGATTTGATAGATTCCTGTAACCTTATTGATATTTGGAGGAAAAATAATCCAACGCAATTAAAATACACATGGCACTCTAATACAAAACCAATAATTTTTAGTAGACTAGACTATTTTTTAATTTCTGATACCCTAGTAAATATTACTCATAGTTGCAAAATAAAACCAGGATACAAATCGGATCATTTAACTGTAGAAATTAAAGTTGAATTAACAGACATTAAAAGAGGCCCTGGTTATTTTAAAATGAATAACAGTCTGTTAAATGAAGATGAATATCAAACAATTATAAGAAGTAGTATTAATGAAGTTGTAGAAATAAATAAAGAATGTAATCCAAATACATTGTGGGAAATCATAAAAGGTACAATTAGGAACCAAACAATAAAATATGCCACAAATAAGAAAAAAATAGACAAGGTAAAAGAAGAAAAACTTACGAAAGAAATAGAAGACCTAGAAGATATAGTAGTTGATGTGACTGATGACACAGAAAACAATAAAATCAGTTTAGAAAAAAAAAAACAAGAACTTGAAAACTGAACGATTCAAGAATAAATGGACTTTTAGTTAGAAGCAAAGCAATAAGCATTGAAGGGAATGAAAAAAAATTCTAGATATTTCGCAAGTTTAGAAAAGAAAAGTGCAGAGAGGAAAAACATATTCAAAATAAAAATTGGAGATGCTGAAATAAATGATCAAGTCGAAATTCTTAAAGCTGAAAAAATCATTTTATGAAAATTTGTATTCAAAACGATCAAAAATAAAAACAGATTATGATTTCTTCAATCAGCATATAAAAAAACTAAATGAAAATGAAAAGGAAACATGTGAAGGGTATTTATCTGAATATGAGTGTTTAGAAGCTTTAAAAGAAATGAAAAACCAAAAGAGTCCTGGTTCAGACGGGATTACTAGTGAATTTTATAAAGTTTTTTGGGAAACAATTAAAACACACTACGTTAAAGCAATTAACTATTCCTAACAAAACAACTAACAGACCTACAAAAGCAAGGAATTATTACATTACTACCAAAAGAGGGAAAAGATACATTATCTTTATCAAACTGGCGCCCTATAAGTCTCTTAAATGTTGATTATAAAATTGCAACTAAATCAATAGCGAATCGTCTTAAAAAAGTTATAAATTCCATAATAGATAAAGCTCAAACAGGATTTTTGAAAAACAGATACATCAGTGAAAATATTAGGTGACTATTTGAAACTATGGAATATTTACAAACTCAAAATGAACCCGGCCTACTACTGTTTGCAGATTTTGAAAAAGCTTTTGACAGCATCGATCATACTTTAAAGTTTCAGTGCTTACACCACTTGAATTTGAGTGTCTCTTTTTTTGATTGGGTAAAATTATTTTACAACGATATAAGTAGCGTAGTTATAAATAACGGAAACTTGTCCGAATCCTTTCCAATAAAGAGGGGTGTAAGACAAGGATGTCTATTGTCATCTCTGCTTTTCATAATATGCATTGAATTTTTAGCAAATTCTATCAACACTGATAATTCTATTAAAGGAGTGACGAACAATGGTAAAGAAATTAAACAAACACTTTTTGCAGATGATGCAACCTTCTTAAACAACGGACAAAGAAACTCATTCGAAAATCTTATTGATGTCATCACTAATTTCGGAAACATATCAGGACTAAAACTTAACTTCAACAAATCAACAATTTTAAGAGCGGGATCTTTAGTAAATACAAATATGAAACTGTGTAATGATAAAAGATTTAATTGAACATCTGAATCGGCAAAAACACTTGGTATGACATTCTCGAACAATATTAATAAAAATGTAGACCTTAATCTAGACCCAAAATTTAATAGCTTTAAAAACTGTTTGAAACAATGGGAACACAGAAAACTAACATTACTAGGAAAAATTACAGTGATAAAAACCTTTGCGTTACCGAAGCTTATATATCCCTTTACAATTTTACCAAGTCCGTCTGAAGAAAAATTAAAGGAAATAATAAAGATAATGTATTATTTTATATGGAACAATAAACCAGAAAAAAAAATCAAAAGAGATGTACTACAACTTGATTACGAGAAAGGAGGACTAAAAATGATAAATATTAAGTGTTTTTTTGAACTCGATAAAAGCCTGTTGGATAAAACGATTTATGTGTAACAGTGAAAGTGTAATTTAGGGTACTTTCTATAATACAATTCTAAAACCAGCAGGGGGAAAGTTAGTATTTGAATGTAATTTAAATGATAAAGACATTGAAAACATATGTAAAAACAACACATTTCTCAAAGATGTTCTTATTGCATGGCATACCATTAAGAAGGTTGAATTAATTGACATAAGTGGAAAACAGATAATCTGGAACAACTCTGACATAAGGAATGGGAATAAAACGTTGTATTACAAAGAATGGAATGAAAAAGGAATAAAATATTTAGAACACTTATTTGATTACAGGAAAAAAGATTTTTACTCTTTTGAACAATTCAAGTATTTATACAGTCTAGAAGATAATGAATTCCTAAAATATTATCAAATTATCACCAGCATTAAGCCAGATCTAAAAGAATCACTTAAAAAGAAAACATTATTTACAATACTACAGACAACCTGCTTAATAAAATTCAAGCAGCAAAAGCACCAAACAAATTACTATACACCAAACAATTAAATGTAAGACTTAAACCAGAAATAAAACCAGAAAAGAAATGGGGATCTACTGTTGAAAACAATAACATAAAATGAAATAAAATTTATGGAGAAATTTTTAAAGCAACGATAGACACATAAATTAGAAACTTCCAGTATAAATTTTTAATGCGAATAGTTCCAACAAATAAATACTTGTACAAAATGAAATTGTCTAGAACAAACTTATGTGATTTTTGTAACATGCAAGTGGAAAGTATAGAACATCTATTTTGGGAATGTAATCATGTTCAAATTTTGTGGAATAGACTAAGTAACTTTCTTGCAGAAAAGGGAATATCGTGCCTGTTCAATCTAGAATGTAGAAGTTTTGGCACTGTGCAAACGGGGTTAAAAAGCAATACCATAAATTTCATGATTTTTTTGATGAAATATTTTATTTTTCAAATGAAAAATAGACAAAAGGTTCCCGTATTCAATCAGTTTTTATCCTATTTAAATATCAAAATTTGTCTAGAAAAAGAAATAGCAATAATGCAAAACAAAATTGATTATCATTTAAAGAAATGGTCTTTCTTGAATTTTTAATATGCATCCTTACCACGTACATCACTGAGACACATGAAAAAAAATTTTTAAAAAAATTGAAATAATCTATTTCAAAGGTTATCAAGAGCGCACATGGGTATACTCTATACTTTTTTTTTCTTTACTTTTATTTTATACAGTGTTAACTTTCTTCTCAAATTAAGCGTCTTATCATGCAAAGTGGATACTTTTATTTCTCTTTTTTTGACATACAAAACGATTTAATAAACAAAACTGAAGGGGAAATAATTGCAATTGTTTTATATATCTCAAAGATATTATTTCTGTTTTATTATTATTTAGTAGGTCTGCAGAATTGTACAAAACAAGTGTAACGTGTTTGTATGATGTATGTCATAAAAGAGAAAAAATAAATTATAAAAAAAAAAAACTTCAAAATGAATTCCGCATTATGTTGACGGAATTTGTTCAGTTGGACTATGAATGGAAAGTGACGTCGCTAAAAATTTGGAAATTCATCTGTACCTGAGTTTGGTTTGAAAGTGGTTAGAAGTTTCGTGTATTAGATAAGGTTTTGACATAAAGACATAAAGAGAGAATGAGAGAGGAATGCATCCAGTCTAACTAGTCAAAATCTACACCTACATTTTCAACAAAAGAAAATGCGTACATCTGATCTAATTTGTATATAAACAAATTATAATGCATTAATCTAAATATTTAACGCTCCCTCATAGGTTTTCGCATTTTCTAAGACTAACAGATTATTTACGAAATTTCTTAGACATTTTGACAAATGTGTTGTTAAGAACATATGAAACTTCCCACAATGTCAAAGAGTGCAAATGTATTAATTCATTCATTTTACTACTTCTTATCAAACTAGAGTACAGATGCAGGTTTATTTCTTATTCTACGTGCCCTTATCTTTATAACACTCCAATAGTGTAGCTATTTAATGTTTACTTATTTATGGTCTAATATCAAAAATGTTGCAGGCTCGTTTTGATTCAGCCTGTTCATGAACGGTAGTGAAAATGAAAGCTACCGTCCACGCACTCTAGCCTCCTGTTGAGCAGAACTTAACATTTACACATGCCTGAGAGTATAATGTAGACACACCGGCAAATCTGAATTTTTCCAAAATATGGCAGAATAAGCAAGTTACTTTTGTCGTGACTTTCCTCCCTTATTACTTAAAGGAATTGCGCTAGTTGGTAAATTGTAGACATTTGATATAGTTACGCAGTTTTGTAACTGTTAATATTTACGTTGGGATCGTAAATGCCTAAAATGATATCATAGCACTGAAATTTGTACAGCTTTAAAAATATATTGTTCATAACATTTGCAAAATTTTTACTCTATGCATTGCAAAATATATCAAGGGAGTCGTTAGAAGTTTCCCCTAATGTTTAAGATTGACTTAGACAAAAGATTTCAAGTATTGTCCATATTCATAAATCATAAGTTCACCAATTTCATATGAACAATTTCGTGGTGAAATAAGTACATAGCTGAAACGTGTTACATCTGAATTGTACTTACAGTTACTGCGAAATGAATCAAAACAATACTTTAAGAGGTATATATTGTAAACATACGGAAACACATGTATTTATAGAGCTGTTGTAACTACGGGCATTAAATCAAAACTAAAACAGAATTCGTTATTCGTAATTAACTAACATATGATTAGAAGTAAAAAAAAAAAACAGTAAAAGAAAAATCACAGGTAACATTTGAAAAAGCTGACGCAAACTGAGTTTCAATACATCAAACTTAATCCATGTCAGACATTTGCAAGTGTTAAACTTGACACGTGTATATTATATTCAGGGAGAATATCTGCATCTCGTATATTTCTTATATATTTGATAAAGATATTCGTTTCATGAAAGAACACGGATTTAAAAATAAGCTTATAGTTCTACATTTTGGGGTTTTTAATAAGAATTTTCTTTCATAAATTCGTACAGCTCTTTGGGATCATTGAGTTCATTCAATTGATATGTAACAGAGTGCCGTTTATGTCAGTACTAGGGGGCAGGAGAGGTGTTGCATTATTTTCATTACCTCTCATAAACAAACTTAATCAAACCGGGTATGTTGGTATTCTGCCTGGTTGCATTCTTTGTTTCCAAAGGATCTTTTTTACAGGTTCCATTTAAGATTCAAGCAAGCATTTACTTTTATCTCTTTAATAATTGTTTTCTATAAAATAAAAATGCAATAAAATTTTGTTATACTATTGTGAAGGTTACTGTTTGAATAGCAGCGCACTTCAATAATAGCCATAGTAGTGTTCCAAGGAAAACGGTGCTAAAATAAAGAAGACGAACCATTTAATAAAGACGTGGAAAGCAAGACTGACAATCGTCAGACTTTGTTCGGATATACTTTAGCAGTGTAATGGAAACAGAAAATTTCATTAGCAAATGTCATTGAATGGGGATAAAAGCATTTAAGGGGTACGTTTAATGCTTATATCGCAAATTGAATGTATACGTCAATGTTATAGGTCTAGGTATGTTGTCTGAGACATGAAAAATATATTTCAATGTATCAACGTTGCTTAATTAAATTTACTAGATTCTTGATAGAATAGTTTTTCTTTTAATATGTTTGTACAAGAAGAAGAAACGTTCTGGTATATTGTTCGATGTTGATTGTATTGGGAGAATAAAATTGTGCGGATATTTAAACAAGTTGTAGTGTTAATTGTAATTATATAGTGAAAAACAAGTTTCTATACCGAGCTTTTTTATCATTGTATCAGTTGTGTTCTGTTTTGAACCACATAGTCTTACGAAGTTAGCAAGAGTAAGGGACGCGTAAGAAACAAAGACAAGTGACGCTTAAGTTGCAAAAGGTTCAGTAAAAACCGAATTAAATTAATTTGGTTTATGTTAGACATCAGTAGGAGTTGCATGTACCACTCAGCACGGTCATTATTCCAGTTTTAGCTTAACACAGGATTAAAAATTTAGCGGTACAAATAAAGCAGTGTACACGTGCCTCGAAATTTCGATGCAAATACCGGTCTTATTAAGTGTCACCTTTGTACGCTTTTACTGACTTGAAATAAGTATTCAAGGTCTTGAAAAGAAAACAATTAAAGTCTTCCTCTACAATGTATGTATGCCACCTGTTTTGTAACGATGAATCTAGCATAAGGGGTTTTCGACTACACGTTTATTACCCAGTGCTTTAGCAACTGTCTATAGCTCTAAACCAACTACCAAGTTTCAACGCCGCGTCGTTTGAGTTTTCACTCTATTTCTATTTGACCCCATCAGACAAATATTCTGGACGTGTCAAAAATAGTCCTATATTTTTTTTAAATTTTTGGTATTGCGCGAGTGTGTGGGCAACTGAAGGGAAAAAAACAAGTAGCAACGGATTCTACAGTAATTATGAACTTTATATTCACATTCAAAATATTTGAATGACTCCGCTCACTCTGTCTTTTTTTCTACATGAACCCACTCTCGCGCATACCTAAATTTCTTCTCGTAATTCAATACGCATAAATAAAATTCTGTGCGCTCTGATTGGTTAACTACATGGAGAGACGGTGTCCTCATTAGTTAACAGCATAAAATGGCGACATATTCTAGAAAAGTCGAAGTTAACACTAACCCTTACCCTAACTTAACCCTAGCTCTAACCCTAACCCTAACTTAACTCTTATCCTTACCCTTATCCTAACACTAAAATATCACTCAATAAGCATTGGCTATCAGTCCTTTCAGGGCTTTGATTTAGTTAAGTTTTCTAATTGTTAATAATTTATGTTCATTTATTTATACGTTTCAAAAGTGATCGTAAAACATGTGGATCAAGATGTATGTATGTAAGATGTAAGATTCAGTATGTTGTCGGAAAATAAACCATATGATTGACATCTTAACTTTGTATGACTTCACCTGAAATGGGGGTCCTCTGCGGCCGAGTCGTTAAGGTCGCTGACTTCGAATCACTTATCCCTCATCGATGTGGGTTCGAGCCTCACTCGGGGCGTTGACTTCTTCATGTGAGGAAGGCATTCAGCTGGTTTACGGAAGGTCGTTGGGCTACCCAGGTGCCCGGACGAGATGAACTAATGCACGGAGGGGCACCTGGGGTCTTCTTCCACCATCAAAGCTGGAAAGTCGACCTATGACCTATAATTGCGTCGGTGCGACGTTAAACCAAACAAAACAAAAATAAATAAAAAAATAGCTGAACTGTAAAATCAGAGCGCATGGGTGTAATAGTATTTGTTAGAATGAATTGATTAAACCTAAAGCAATCATTTGGCTAGACTTTTTCTCCAAAAGTTAAAAGAAACAACATGCATTTGGAAACGTAATAAAAGAAATGTAACATATAAATAATACGCAACCAAGTATATATGAGATAAGACTCTGTTCGATTAAGATATAAAGTGAATTCACTGCCCTAGTACCGGCTTCATCATAACAGTGTTATACAATCTTGCAATGGGTGGCTCCCCATGTGCAAGTACTCTGCGACATTTTACGCCAAATAATAACTACTCTTTAAATCATATCTGTGCAAAGATTTTTTCGAAGAAACAGTAGACTTGATTTTATTAAAATACATAAGAAACAGCCCTTGCACTCCCTTAAAACGGCTTAAAAATCTCACGCTTAGTTTAAATGAAATTCAAATTTGAAAGAAATTATATCATGACATGCTTTACAGGAATTCTATCATAGAATTACACTGAATAGAATACTCCATATAAACGGATTAGAGACGAACATTACCTTATCGTCTATGGTTTTCACTCAAAGTATCTGCTGCTGTCGAACTTTGCACTGAAGTTTCACATAAGTCAATATAAAAATCGCTGCATGCATTGAGTTAAGAGTCAGTGATAGCCTATGCGAACAATGGAACCATTTCCTGCGTTTTTCTGAAATGCAATACGTTACGTATGGTGAAGCAAGTAGAGTATTCATTTTGTAATAATCAATTGTCATTAATTTTATAAAAGGTTTAATTGTTTCTGGAATGCATTTTGACAGTGCAAAATCCGTATACAACGAAAGGTATAAACAAAAGGTTATCGTTTGCAATAAAAAGCACCTGTTTTGGAATAACCACTAACCTTTACTAATATGTAACCTGATGGATTATTATACTTGTATCCTCAGTTATTATCCTATTCATGTATAGAAGATTATTACACATGCATCTTAAGATTCAAAGTAGATTCAAGGGGTGTGTAAAATGGGGGGGGGGGGGGGAGCATATATTAGAGATACCCATATCCGTCAGGCCGTCTTTTCGTCCGTCCGTAGTTCGTATCATCTTAACCATTAAGATGACTTTCATAGAAGCTGCACCAATTAATCACCGCCAAAGGACGATGTGCAAAACGCACAAGCAATGCCAATAGACCGACGGTCAAGGTAACATTTAGAGGTAAAAGGTCGGAAAGTTTAGTTTCAGACCTGTTCCATATTACTCAGTAGGTTCAAGGTCTAGGGCACTCTCAGTTATCAAAGGACATAATCTTTACATTTTTACTTAATTTGTTTCGAAGCCGTGTCTCGGATTCATTTTGCCTTAATGGATCAGAAATTGAAATGTGCTGTTGTTCCGTAATTTTCTTACCTGATCGTTTTACAAGATTGATTTTAATAATGCTATTAAATAATGTATTTTTATGTGATTCAAATGAAAACTGGCATGACAGAGCCTTATTAAGATATTACATACGGAAGAATGTTACAGTTTTGAGATGACACAATTTCAGGCAGATTCTGTTAATTTTATAGAACATTTGAAATCGAAATAACTTTACTGAGTGAAATCCAGATGAAGTATTGTTTCAAGACTGGCCTAGCTTAGGGTTAAAATTCAAATATAAACTATTTTTTACCAAAAAATATTTTTATACTATCTCATGTGCTCTTCAAATATGTAAATATCTATGCGAATTATTATTTACTTCTAAAAGTTCTCACTCTTGAATGTTTTAAATACGTTTCGACGCGCCGACAAATCGAAACAAAATAAATCAAATATATACAAAAAGAATAAATTTCAAAACACCAAGGCAGAAACAGATAATTGGTGTCTCTACACTGGATGAAAATCTCTTCAAATTTTTCAGGATGGACTAAATATTCTATGTAGAATGTAACTGTTTACAAATGATAAACTTGTATAATAACGCTTTGTAATTGCTCAGATCCATCCAATAAACAATTTTACAGACCATTTAATACTTTCCCGTATATTTTCTGAAGAACAGATATTAAACTATTATATTTTAGCTTTAAGCCCGTTTCTTCTAATTTCTCGTCTCAATTGACTTACCGAAAGGCGGCAAATTTTTTATACAACATTTAGCCATACTGACAATTTTATGTACTTAAACATAATCGAGTCCATATATGAATTTGTTTTGAGATTTAAAATATGTATGATATTTTTTGTTATGAAATTTGATTAAATTGTACGCTGCTAGTTCAGTTCTGAGAACAGATAATGTATAATGCTTCACGATATGATTTACGTTATGTTTTGCTCTAGGGCTTGAACCAAAATATTTGACCTGACTGCATTGCATGGCGTCAGACAATTTTGCTTGATAAAGCCATTTAATCGTGTATTTTGAAATTGCCTTTGCATGTAGGGAAACAGTTATACAGTTTAAGCATTTACTTAGTGACGTGGTTAGCTGATGTTTGCACTGATATTACACTGAAATGAACTAAACAAACATTATAGTCTGGTGCATAAGACTGGTGGAATACTGATAATTTTGAGACTAATGAGGTTCCGTTGAAACTACAACCAGCACGCTACTTCAGTTGAATCCTAGTGGATTTAAGTAGTCATGTATATTGAACATTTCAAATCCACTGGTTTCGGTAGTATAATAGATGAGTTATAAGCGCTTTAACTTACCATTCTCGTGTACACTGGTATTAGTTTACCGCAAGTTTGGATGCAGGGACGAAATTAGGTCCTTCGTAAAGATCTGTTGTTCCATGCACATACCTGCTATACAGATTTTGCAAGATTTTAAAACTGTTAAATGTGACAAGGCCACAGTTCACAGGTGGGTAAAGGTATTTAGAAAGGGAGATGATCTAGCGATCTACATTGTGTAGGCAGCCACTAAACGTCAGCATCCTCTCAAAATTATGCTGCTGAAGCCACCATTTTTACAGAAGACTTAAGATATACAGTTTCTCAAATAGCGGAATTAGCGGGCATTTTATCGGGAAGTATTCATGAAACTACGACGAAACACTTAAAATAATCAAAGGCGTGTACAAGTTGGGTACCAAATCTTTTAACCAGGCAGTAAAAAGCCCAGGTTGCAATGTTGCAGATACGTTTAAAATTCTATAGAAAATTTGATGAAAGGAGGTATAATGAACTGGTAACAGGTATATTATCTCGAGCGTCGAAGGCGGATAAACAATGGACAGCTATTAAAAGCAAGCAGGATCAGTTACCGCATACATAACTCAAAGTTCCAAACAGGTTCTTTAATCAATTTTCTTCAATTACAAAGGCCTTGTTGTACAAGTACCCAGTGCATCCGTCAGATCAATTACTGGGAAGTTTTAAAGGGACAATTAGTTACAAAGCATTACCTTAAACGTAGCTCGTGAAACTGGTTTACGTGGTATCTGCCTTAGTCATGACAATGCGTATGCACACTAGAGCACTATGGTACGGCAGTATTTACAGGACAATCAGGATAAGCAATTGCCGCAATCTCAGCACTTGCCCAATCTTAGTCCCTGTGATTTTTGTTATTCCTAGGCTTATATCAATCCTGAATGGACGTCGCTACAACTTCAAAAGCGCCATTGGTAACTCAGTGTGTCAGTATCTGCATAAAATACCAAGGTCTGACTAATGGGCTTTTAGCAGTGTTTTGCAATTTTGAGTGGATCCAATTAGCAGAATACCAATTGCAGCTATCTGAAATTGTCAACAATAAAGGCAACTGTGCTTCGCATATGATAAACATATTTTCTGCGAAACAAATTTGTCAAACATCGACTGCACGAAGCTTCTATCTTCAGACGTATTTGTCTTACAGGAAAATCAATTTTGAAGTTGGAAATAATTATTTGTTTCGTTTTCTCTAGAAGGTCGACTTTTCATAAAACGCAGTGTGATACGTCAGTGAAATGTTCTTCCAAGCTAGATATTTCAGTTAAGAATAATAGGCCTTTTGCAGCCATTATATAGCGTATGAGATATTTCGTTCATGAGCAATATTGCTTTTACAATTTATCTGGGTTCTGTGAGGATCTGATATTACTGTAGACAACTATTGGTGCTTGTGTTTGCGTGTACGTGTAATATAAGACTAAGCAATGGAATGATTATGACTGGTCTGTTATAGTTGCCTAGCTAAATGCCTCGAACAAAATGAAATATTTGTGAACCATTTTTGAACCATTTTTTGGGTTTCTCTTCATTGAATGTTCAAATGCCTATTGTGCCATAAAAGGCAAAGGTATTTTTAATGAAACTGTACTGTATTTATTTTGATCCGTTTAGAATTCCTTTTGGTTATCCATCTTGGACCAGAAGATATGTACGCTTGTTTGACCAACAAGGTGAACTCTTATGCGTTCCGTTCTGATTATTATAGAAGGAGAATAGATAGTCAAACGATTTCTTTGTACTCACTTCGTATGTACAACCATGCCGAACACACTGGCACCAGAACAGAAAGAAAATGCCTCTGTACATGTTATACCTTACCCCTAGGTATTCTATAAGAACCATGGTCATGAAGAGAAAAATATACTAACCCGTTTCAATCGCGCATTTCATACCTAAAACACGCAGTTCGATGAATGTGCAAGATGGATATCAAACAAGTGGTAATTTATATTCCATTGTGTACTGGTCACATTTCTTCAATACATCTTATCTTAGAAAAACAACGCGTAGTTTACAGTTATTTCAACGTTACTCAAAAAACTTGCTTGAACTTCCCTGGTGAAGTTCCGTTCTAGATTACAAAACCATTCTGATTGGCTAATGTGAAAATGAATGTCAATCGTCATTTTACTACACGTGTTCGCTAAAATGTGAAAATGCAGCATAAATGTGCAAAATGAATAAAATAAACAGAACAGATGCAGACCAATGTACGATTTCAAATTAAAGATCATAAACAAGATGAATTTCATTCATCATTTCGAGTTTTATTGTAAAAATGTGATTTATTTTTTAATTCTGTTTTGTATGTTTACATTTCGCCAAACATGTGCACACTGCCGTGACCGCTAGACCGGGTGTTCATTAGGGAAGGTCAAGCAAGTTTTTTCTGTAACGTTGACGAAAGCATAAAATATGCTGATAATCTCAGCAATATGGAATATTGAGACAATGTGACTGGTGCACGATGGAAGATAAATTATCGCTAGGTACCCATTCACCGAACTGTGCGTTAAAGTTGAGAAATTTACGATTGAAACGGGTTAGTATATTTTCCCGTTCATGACCATGATTCTTATAGAATGCCTAGGGGTAAGGTATAACATGTACAGAGGCATTTTCTTTCTGTTCTGGTGCCAGTGGCCGAACACACACGTATATTGCTATTAGAAACAAGATATGTAAATAACTAAAGACCATGTCAAAGTAATAGATGAACTGAAATTTTAGATCATTGTGGTTATAGACTGTTGGTTTATGCATAAAACTGGTTAAAACTTCCCGGTGATGTGTTTTCCACTGACCATTCAAATCCATTCCGTTATATTTCTACAGTATTTGTTGTATTTTTGTGAATATGTAATTACAGTGGAAAAGCTTCTCGTTTCAGTGAGATGACTGTTGTATTCTTTGAATGAGGTTTTTCCTTTTGGATATTTTTTTATTTATTATAATTTCGCAGACCATCATTCCAATCAATATACGTAGTATATCGATTATACCTTGTTAATATGTACAAATACGTTTTGGTAAACTTGTGATTTGAAAATTAAAAGTAAAAAGAACGAAGCACATAGCACAGCTTCATAGTGAGTCATACATTC
This sequence comes from Mercenaria mercenaria, assembly GCF_021730395.1. Classification (NCBI taxonomy): domain Eukaryota; kingdom Metazoa; phylum Mollusca; class Bivalvia; order Venerida; family Veneridae; genus Mercenaria; species Mercenaria mercenaria. Next base: position 62,473,294 of record NC_069374.1, read on the forward strand.
CAAGTGAAATCATAACATAAACGTGAAATTTTATAGAAAATCATCTAATGTATTTGCAAATTAACATTGCGATATCGTGGGAGAAACCTATAATTTGAAATTACCATATATATGACAGAATTTGGTGATAAATGAATACATTCCGATTACATATAACAATATGTAGGACTGACGAGAAAGTGATGTAACCATATATTCATTAAATAAAACACTTCTCCAAAGAATGGTTGAAAGGAAATATTATTACTCAAAAACTTTAAATAAATATATTTGTACTACTACTAGTTTATGACCAAATTATTTTGACCAGAGACAAAGTTTTTAAAAATGCAGTACAAGGTGTTGCATTGCACAGAAACTGGAAGAAGTTAGAAAAAACTTTTAAGCTTTTAACCGGATTACAGTAAAAACTGAGCAAATGACAACCTGTGAAATACGGCCATAGCTATTGCTTGTGTTGATGAGTTCCGATTTCTCCCTTTCCATTAAACTATAAATGGTGTAAATTTAATTGAGTTCATACAACATCAGTCAGCTTGCACTTTCCTTGGAATGAAATCCGGTTTAGCAATTTTCATTCTGATACGGAGTAATGGGCGTTTTTTTATTTTTTTATCAAACTCTTGTTTTAGTTGCGACGCTCCATGCGTCAAAAATCACCATTTCAAATGAGTTTTTAGCCTTATTGTGTCTGATATAACAGTAAAAATAGGCATTTATATAATTATACTGAAACGTTCGTTTATGCTGTATCATACATTTCAATGAAACACTCGGCTTTCGTGGATTTTGCCAAACCGGATCACACTCGGCGTAAGAGTCTCATAGGATCCGGAGCTTGCAAATCCATTCAAGCCGAATACAACATGTCAGAACAAAGTACTGTTACAATAACCTTGTCATATTTTTGTAAAAATCGAAAATATTTTTTAAAAGTTGTGTCTTTGCAAGTAAAATTAATTTCTATAAGTCAAAATAAAAAAAATAATGTTTTAGTTCATTCTAGAAAAATATAAAGAGGCCGTAACATTAACCATTAAGATAATGGTAGCCCGAATTTTACATAATTTTTATATTTCCACAAGGTACAGTATAGAAGATTCAAGGAACAGTGCGGGTTACATGTCTTATGTTTATATCCCAAACAAATAAAGACATGTTTCGCCGGCTTGCTCTTCCATTTTTACATGTCTAGAAAACGGCCTCAAAATTTCAACATCACTTATTTTGGTTATAATCAGGTCTTTTTTTGAAAAAAGGCTAAAAACGATCGAAATTCTTTCTTGCTATTCAAATATCTGGATTTTTATTGAACAGAATTGCTTCACATTTTCTTTTAATTTTTGAGGTAGATCAAAGATAAAAAAAAAAAGAAAACAAAAACAACAATGAAACAATAGCTTTTTGTCACTACTATAGTGTGCTATGTACCACTTATTATATAAAATAAAACAGAACGTGTTTAAACGTAGGTTGATACTGTGTTAAGGAGTGAAAGGTTTCAAACTGGATTTTACTTAGTTTATGATAATTCTACGGTAAATATATTTGAAAGTTATATTTGCTATTTAAATTTCCAAATGAATGCCGCGTAATATTGACGGGATATATCTAGTAAAATTATGACTGGGAAGTGACGTCGCCAATAGATTGCATGTTTATTTGTACCTGAGTTTTGTTTGAAAGTGGTTAGATTTTCGCGTATTTGGTAATGTTTTGACATACAGAATTAGAGAGAAGTACGTACGGGCTAACTTTTTTGTGTCTCTCCTACGTTTTCAAGTACATAAAGTCCATACATGTAATCTAATTTGTACAAAACGTTAATGGGGATATAAACTGATTAAAATGCATAAATCGAATTTTTGAACGCTCCCTTAAAGGTTTTCATGTTATCTGTCTAAGACTTATGGAATATACATTTTGACAAATGTGTTGTAAATAACATATAAAATTTTCAATAAAGTCAAAGAGTGCAAATATGTCATTTCATTCATTAAACAACCTCTATCCATTTATAAAGGTCACAAAGTACAACAGGTTTATTTCTTATTCTACGTGTACTACTACAGTGGTGAAGCTCTTGAATGTTTCCTGATATATAATCTAATATCAAACCAAATTTGATTCTGTTTCAAAAATATGACAGAGTGGAGAAGTTACTTTCCATCCTTAGATTCCTCCCTTATAAGGTTGCAATATATAGACATTTAATATGCGTAGTTTTATGACTTTTGATTTTGTTGCAATTTGTCGATCTTTTCCAAAAATGTTTTCTTAACATTTGTAAAACCTGCACTCTATGTATCACAAAAAACATTGTTAAATATATCGAATTTGAATGTCTATAAATGTATTACATAATAAAGTATAAACCTGTTTGAGTGATTTAAATATTTTCCTGTTTCATCAAAGTTCATCAACATCACATAACAAATTTCGTGGTAAAAACAAGATCAGTTATCGTTCTGTAATCCAAACGTGTGATTTTGGAGGAGTAGTATATAGAAACATGTCATTTTTGAAACGTACTAGCTGCGAAATGAATCAAACCAATACTTGAAGAGGCATATGTTGTAAACATACGGATATACTTATGTATTTATAGAGCTTTTTTAAGTGCAGACAATTTATCATAACTAAAATAGAATTTCGTGAGGCGCACTTAACTATCTTACGATTAGAAGAAATAAAAAGTAAAAGAATTACAGGTAATATTTGAAACACCTGATGCCAACTGAGTTTCAATACATCAAACTTAATCCATGTCAGACATTTGTAACACTTAGTGTTAAATGTTATGAATGTAACACCAGGTGCCTTGTATATTATGTAAATGGAAAATATTTGTATCCAAAAATGTCTAATATATTTGATAAGGATTTTATGAAAAATCAACGACTTCAAGATAAATTATTATTCTACATTTTGTTGCTTTGAATAAGACGACATTTCTTTCTTAAATCAATACAGACCTTAAAGAATTAAGCAAACATAAAGATTTATGTCTTCAATAATTGTTTTCTATTTTAATACAAATGCATGAACAGTTTGTTATGCTATTGTAAAGGTTCCCTTTTAAATAGCAGCGCACGTCAATAACAGGCATAGATGTGTTCAAAGGAAAACAGTGCTAAAATAAAGAAGACGAAACATTTAATAAAGACGTGGAAAGCTCGACTTAGAACCCCAGAACCTTGTGCGGATATACTAAAGCAGTGTAATGGAAATGGAGAATTTCATTACGAAATGTCAGTGAATGGTGACAATAGCATTGAAGGTTAACGTTTAATGCTTATATCGCAAATTGAAGATATATATCAATATAATAGGTCTAGATATGTTGTCTGAGACATGAAAAAATATTTCAATGTATCAAAATTGCTTAAATAAATTTACTAGATTCTTAATAGAACAGTTTTGCTTTTAATCTGTTGTTACATGAGAAGAAACAAATGTTCTGACGTATTACCCGATGTTGACAGATTGGGATAGTACAATGATACTGATAAACAATTCCCAGTGATTGCACATAATCAGTTATATAGTGACAAACAGGTTTCTGTACTGAACATTTTTATCATTGTATAAAATTATGTTCTAATTTGAACAACATAGTCTCACAAGGTTAACGAGAGTAAAGGAGAAGTAAGAAAAAAGGACATGTGACGCAGAACAGCAGTAAGTATAAGTTGCAAAAGGTTCAGCAAAACAGAATCAATTTTATTTCTTCGGTTTGGAGACAACAGTAAAAGTTGCATGTACGACTCGACTTGCTGATTGTTCAACATTTAGCTTACCACAGTTGGTATAAATAAAGCGGTATACACGTGTCTCTTAATGCCGAGGCAATTTGCCATGCATTAACAGTTCCTCCACTGAGTCTAAATGCTCGGCAGGATACATTTTACGGGAAATAAAAACTACTTTGTAAAACAAATATGTACGAAGATCATTTCGAAGAACAGATCTCATAAATAGCAGACTAGATTTGAATAAAGAACGTATAACACCCCCTTAGAAATTCAACCATACTTGGCTTCACGAAATTCTATCATGATAAGCTTGAGACTTTAGGCTTTGAAGAAATTATATAATAGAGTTACACTGAATGGCATACTTCATGTAAACGGATGACAAACGTACATTACCTTTTCGTCTCCGGTTTTCGTTCGAAGTGTCATCTTTATAAAACAGTCCTTGTAATACAAAGTAGTCTAAGTTTAATTAAAATTACTAATTGATACATGAAATGTAAAGGCTGGTCTTTTCAGAACATTGATATTTCAAACTTTGTTCAATTATGTTAAACCTAGGTACCTCTGTAGAAATCGCTTAGTGCCGGAACCTATCAGGGCGAGGCTGCTCTACCAAATCCTTGGGGATTTTGTAGCTGTTATAACAGGAAAACATGTAATTATGGTAAACAAGTTATCTAATGAGTTTTATTTCGACAAATGTTCATTTCTTCTTAATGCTGTTAAATTGTTGTGTATTTACGTTGAAAGTCTATTATCTAAGCTTTTTGTTACATTAGATAAATCAAGACGAAGGAAAAGAGCTGCGTAAAGATTTTATGTTTATGACGTGTCTTCAAGTTTCATTTCCCTCTAAAGAGTAATTTAGAAAATATCGGCTGTTGTTATGTGACGCAAAACCTTCTACATTACCTAAAGCAATAAGACCATAAATAATTAAGTGAAAAACGCCATTACAGCAATTAGGCATGTGTTTTAAAATCGAAAGCACACGCAAGTAAAACAAATTGACTTCAAACCACGCATAGGTCATTACAAAAATCGCTACGCTAGCAAATATGATCTTAATAAAACTGGATTATCAATTATTCCCTGATTTATCATACTTTTAGTTATTGGTTGCATTCTTTGCTTCCAAATGATCTTTTTACAGACTTTATTATCTATCACAACAGAAATTTTTAAGTGTCATGTGGCGGCTGTAAAAAGTACCCGGTACTTGGATTCAGTGTTGTTATATTTTCTGATCCTTTGTGATCATGGAGTCCATTCAACATATGTGTAATAGTTTCCGCTTAAGCCGTTGTTAGAGGGCGTGAGAGGTGTTGCACATTTCATTATCTCTCATGGACAGACTCAATCAAAAGATAATAGGTAAGGGTAGATTTCTCGGAAGCACAGAGCACCATAAACACAGCCTCAGAGCCACGCATTTGCAAAGTAGGCCTTCTACAAAAGGAAGCTGTAACGAAAAAATATTACAGACGGGTGCTTCAAAACTCCAACAAGTATATTTTAATTTTATGCAAAATATAGTTCAGAGAAAGAGGAAGGGGTAAGGGGTAGAACGGGGGTGGGAGTGGGGGTTGAAGGGGAAAGTAGAACAAGGATGAATATACAAAGTAAATGTTACGTTCCTTAATCACAGTTGCACTACAACGTGAACCACAGTAGCGCAGACATTCATTTACCAAAGACAAACACACCCACACACAACTATCTAACATAGATAAACAGACTAGTAAGATATAACAACACTGTAGGGCAACGCCCAAGACACACAGACGAACAAGCACACAAACGCACATATATAATCTTGAAAAAACAACAATCGGGCATCGCTTTAGGATTCCGGGAGCCAAAATTAGGGTGGGCAGATAACTTACTCATGGTAAAGTGGGAGGGGATGGCAAAACAAGGGAGTGCAATTACAACGGGAAAGGACTGGGGCGATAGGGGGAGTGAGGAGAAAAGGGAAAGAAACGCTAACAACCAACAAGACAACATACGCAACACAAAATACAAGACAGACAGAAAACAAGTTGAAAATAGAAGCACCGCCTTCCAATTGTCAGTAACCTATATAAAGGAAACTGGGGGTTTAAACGCGTTTAGGGTATGCCAACCTCGCACTTACCCTATTTTCACCTATTTTCAGCAAGTTAGACAACACAATGTAAATAAAATCCCCGCTGAGAAACCGAGTCAGACTTTGCTAATTTTCATCTTGGTTGCATTCTTTGCTTCCAAAGGATCTTTTTTATTTACAAATTGTTGCGTGTTTTAACTCTGATAATGTTGCACACGATTGATTCTGGCATTACGACCAGTGCAGGTCATGATCAAGCTGCACATCCGTGCAGTCTGTTCAAGATCTGCACTGTTCGCCATTCATTTAGTATCTTTTTGGTAATCACCCCCTTTTAGCAGCTCTCTGTTGGTGGACTGAATATGGTAGAGACGCTGAGTATTCTCTACTATGTAGTGTGATCGAAGTATGTTTTATACTTAATGTTGTAATTTGCACTGTACAGTAATTTTGTCAAGTATGTCGTGTTTCATTGTTTGATACCATTATGTATATATTTTATCATAAATTTTCTTTTTTTTTAATTTAATATACAACGCAAGTAAATATACTATGTGTAAAATTAGGCGTTTAATAAAAAAAAAAGCAGTTTCAGTTTCAGCTAATGATACTGTCAAAATGGAACGATGGACAAAGGTTAAGCTTCATGAAGTGCAGTTTTGACTGTGTTAAAGTCCTGGTGTATTTTTATATTCTTAACACTAGTTTACATTGTTAAAGAGTGTGCACAAATCAATATATAGACGACATGAAGCACGTAAACAAACAAATAAAGGATGATAGCGGGACAACGCCTTGTAGTGGTCAATGACAAAAACGCAACTGGGGGAGTTGAAATCGGTTAACATACTTTACACCAAACATGTTCCAGATTTGAAGATTGGTTTAAATACTAGTTGTTATGCACGTACTGGTAACAGAAGGCGAGATATGTAGTTGCTCTTGTAAAAATATTTATTTCGTAATCAGTTAATACACCGTTAAATTACATTTGAATCTGAAACATCAATAGTTTTCCATGTGATGTCTGAAATCTAGTATCTAACGTCATTTGTGACGTTGTTTTTATGCGTCTCGTCACATTTTCCAATTTCTTCGGGATTTTATTAAATATATTATGTTTTATCATTTAATTCAAAGTAAAAAAGAATATAAGAGATTAGTTTATTATATGTATTATTGCTTTCTAATAGATACTATCATTCATTTCTATACACTGACTATCCGTACTGTAACATCAGTATTAAACTGGCGTCAGTTTAAAGAGGATGTTTTGATTACCTCATGATGCATGGTCAGTTAAATGTATTACCAAAACAGGGGAAGGAAATTCAAGATCGGTATAATAACATGTTAAAATATGAAAACTTATTTGACATATATTTGATTTTTACTAACTGAACATCAAAATCATTTTCATGTAATGTATGTCATAAATTCATATTAATTGGCCTTAATAATTAACAACGCTTTAATCTTAAAACAGAAATCAACACTGAGGAATTTTCCGCAATAGAATAATTTTACATTATCTATAATATTTAATATACATGTATATCGGACATAATAATGTTTGCCCAAACATTTCCTTAGACGTTTGCCTCCAGTATAGAAGAAACGTGTTTGTGTTCTTGTGAAAATGTCATCGGTTTAAAATTCAGTTGAATAGTGTTTATTCTGTTAATGGCAGTAGCGTATTGGGTAACCTGGCATTTCAAAAGATTTGAAGTAAAAATAAACGTGGGAAGACACTTGCAAAACAATGTGCAATGCAATTCTCTACGGTACATAAACGGATATTTGAATGTTTCCGATTACAAAATCTATTGTAAAATGATACTGTTTTATTACGTCGATTGTCACATATCAAAAGGGTGTAATTTTCAGGACTTTCAATTTACATGACATTTATAGGACTTCTAAATTAATAAATGCTACCTTGCAATGTTTAGACATTACTATGTTTACATCGCGTCAGCATTTAGACATTCTGTAGCTTTGTGTACACACTTTCGCTATATTAACTTTAAATCATTTCAATATGGTGCGTTTTTTGTCGTTATATATGAACAAAGGTTCTTAGTTGGAAAAAAAAATAGGATTAACATAAGATATGTATAATATCGATTACACGGGGCAGCATAGCCGGCAGTTAAATTTTTTCTAATGTTTACTTAAACGATAAAGCATTAAGGAAGATTGCAAAGAAGCACCTAACACAAAAATACAAGTAAGCATTTTCTTTATAAATGAGACTACATCGTCCCCCCGTACAGACATCGTTTTTTGTCTTCAATAGATCAGTGGAATACTGCGTTTGTAAAACACACACTATCGATCAATATAATTATGTAAAGAACAATTCAATTATTCCTATCACTATGGTAAAATGCGGAAAACTATATTCAGTAGCATACGATCAGATAAATAGTTTACATAACATTACATTTTAAGCACTGTATTAAATTAAAAAAAACACCATTTTCATACGTTCAAATGAGCTTTATGGTAGACATTCTTATAAATATATATCATGCATACAAATTTATAAATACATACATAAACCAAAGACATTTAAGGGGAAGATTAGTTGGTGAGCAATGGCATAAAGGGAAAGATGTTCTTTTACTACTATTTCTGTCATTATATTTTGTTTAATGCTGTCTCAGCTGTTTCGACAAAGGTTCATCAGCTTTGCTTCATTTTACATTAACATTTTCATGAACACAGCTAACTGTCTTTCACCAGACAAATGCTAACAATACGGTAACCATTAAACGAAATAGTACGCATTTTCGTAAATCTTATTTTAAAAAAAGAACATCGTAATTTTCTCACGAATTTTGTCTCATTTTTATATTAATTCTAAGTAGTTATTTCAACTATGGATATCCAGTTATTAAAGTTCTTTAATGTAAAACAGGTACAACCTACTAATTTCAGCCTAAAGGTGTTGCGTTCTTTAAAATGATTTCCGTGTTTATTAAAACATTTTAAAAGAACCATAACGTTATTGGTCGTGTACGAGTACTATACCTAGGTTCAAAACTTTAAACTTTCAGAGATCATTTCTATATGGTTACTATTTCTACTAATTTTGATTAATAAACAGTTCATTCATTCACAAGGAACTTAATGCTTTCAAAAAAGGTATGCGTTTTTCTCATATTGTGGTCAAGAATGCAGTAAAAATGCGGCAATGGCACAGAGTACATCCTAGGAAATGTTTAGATCAGAAACGATTATGGATATTCACCCCTCTATCCAAAACAATCACTGAAGTCCATATTAATCATTTCCAAGTATAAGTCGATACAGTGTTGTAACCCACTTTATGGAATTTAAAAGATGAATTTTCAAATTTCCTACTGACTTTAAAGGCGTGATAAATGAGCACTGTATGTAGTTTTGTATATAAGTATGACGAGTGTTATATAAGATCAATAATTTTCCCAGAAAGTACGTTTATGTTTACAATCGAACGCACAATCACGGTTATATTTAAGACATTGTTGACTTAAATTAACTTGAATATTTGTGTAATTCCGCCACATTTCACAATCGAATAACGTTACCTTGATAGAAAACGTTAGACTAAAAGCAAATATTCAAATATGTTTGTCTGGTCGTTATTTGTCACCTACTACAAAAGCATGGGGGTGGGGGGGGGGGGGGGGACGCAATAAAATGATTGCATTGACAGAGTTAAATGACCATAAATTTGTCTTAAATAATATTAGAATTATCTCCATTTTTTGTCCATACTTAATAGTCATCTTTATCTTTAGGTATTTACTTCAAATCTACAACATACTCATCAACATTACTAAATGATATATTATTTTTTCATATAGAGCTACATTCATAATAAAATGTCATGCAGTAACAGGTGATTGTTGAAAAACAGCTACATTTTAGTTGTAGTACACATTTAAATTGTGTTTATCTATATATGTTTACATCATGTACTAATTCAAACTTAATGCATACTACTGTTAATACACATACGCTTTTGTTTACATACACTATATGAAGTTACTGTTATTATTTTTGAAATATGAAATTCGAATCTAATATACCTTTAATCCTGGCGGCCGATTGGGCAATGTCAACTGTTATTTCTCGAAATTTTGTCAACGAATTCTAGTAATTCAACTTAAAACTTTGAAACCAATATGTATTTACAATTCTTTAATATTCATGTTAGTGTTTATACAGTTTCACAAAGATGCATCAAATCGTACAGTTCAATTTGTTATTTTTTTATTTTGAACATTAATGAATTCTGCAAATGTGTATTGCATTATATTTTTTTTCTTTTGGAAACGCATTCTCTCGTGATAAAACGATGCCTCGAGGAATGCAAAAAAAATAAATAAATCTTAATGACATGCCTTGAGGCATAGGGAAAAGATCAACCAATGCTTAATGAAATCAGTGAGGTGAAATTTTAATCTTTCCAGTATGAAATACAATGTATTAATTATGTAAATTTTGATTAATTAAATGTTCAATTGTCTCGTTTATTTAAACATTGATTTTCTGTAACTAATTCAGTAAGAATTGTTTTTTTTTTGGAAAATACTGTTCTTTCATAGTATGTCATTTAGCTTGAAATTTGAACGGCTATCACAGTAACGAAAGACAGCCATACTTACAAAGTACACTCTAAAGGAAATAGAAATAAGTACTGGACATTATTTTTGTCTGGATAAATGAGATGTCATTTACCTTATAGATTGAGTTTATCAGTCGATGTCAGTCACTGTTGCAGCACGAGAGTAAAATAAAGTCTTCAACATCACATTGTTTCTTTTGTTTTTTTTTCTTTTGCCTCCGATAATTATAAACTTTTATGCAGCTATATGCGTATTCATTTGCTATATGAAACATACAATCATGGCATTGTTTCCTCCTCCTTTGTGTATATCTATGATATGTGTATTCACTGCTTATAAAAAAGAATGTACAATGCATATTGGAATAATTTGTATGGAAAAGACCAAATGCTAGTTGTAACCATGCGATAAATATGTAATACCATTGCGGGGATTATGCTGTTTTAAAGATGTAAATGGTGCTAGTATTTACAAATGTGAGTCTTTTATTTCGTTCCCACGTGATACCTACCTCGTGGCCTCGAGTTACTACATCGTTCCTACGAGTTAATGGCCGCACGATATCTTACTCACGGCCACAGGAAAGTACATTGTTCTCTGGAGTAAGTATACCACGGGTTAAAACACACTTGTCACCTCATCGCTTCCATAAATGTTTTCAATGATGGTTTTCTATAATATGGAGACATTCGAAATAGTATAAAATATTTTAAACTTAAGGTAGAAGAGTAGGTTTAGGTTGTGCGAAGATCTCATGCCAAGTCGGATAAAGAACAAATTATTAAAACAATAGTATCTTAGAAATAAAATTCGTATTCTGTTTCATTTGTGGTATATTGTTTTGTACAATTTGAAAGATGTTTTATCAGTCATATCCTGTTGCACAAACAGATTCTCTCATAAATTCAAAATGTTTACTATATGAAATTAGGAGATGCTTCAATTATGGCATCTTATTTCAAGAGATCAAATTAATAGTTAAAGAACAGCTCCTTACCTTGTTTTGATTCACAAATAAACATGCTTAGTGTTACAGTACAATTCATTTTATAGCAAAAACAAGCCCAAGTTAACTTTGGTGTCAAAGTGCGAAACGTCACGCACGCTTATACATTTTTTCTCTCCTAATTCAGCGTTAAAATAGCGCAAATTTGAGTTACCTCATCAATTCTTAGTCGCAAGATACTGTGTAAATCCCCTGACAACCCATCCTGAATAAAATACATGTTTACAGACTTTTTTTTAGAAGACGGCAAAAAATGCACAAAGCAAATTGATAGTAGACACGCCTTATTAAGTATGTTCGTGAGAGGTTACGCATGGTGCAGTTCACACTCCTCGGTCACTATTACCGTAGTAAGATAAAGATATCGGACGATTTAAGTGATTTTAAAGGACCACTGGTATTTTTTCATGTTATCGTTTTCATTCCCTCTTGACATACTTCTTTTTACATCAGATCTATTTAAATTTTATCCAAATTATTCACGTTTAGTTAGTCTGGCAGTTCTCTTATTTGAAGGTCTTTTAGCAGTTACTGTAGTCTAATGTTATAGACGAAGCATGAATCAAGTAAGCATCATGAAGTTTAGACTCGAGTTTCGTCATCTTTTAAAACAGTAGGAGAATTCAGTTTGCAAATATACAAAGGTGACATTTGAAACGTCACTTCACTTTAATAATAGCCACTGGGTTTCATTTTACAACAAAAAATTTGATACTGAATCTACAGCTAATATGCTGTCAACGAAAAATTCATACAAAGCCATATTCCAAAATATTTGTATGATATATGTTGTTGCAGCATAGAATGACACAAAATAAAGAACTAATCATAATATCAAATGTAAGATACGTTATTCTTATCATCGGGATATCTAGGTAAATGTGTGAGGAGTACAGACACTGGTCTGGCGAAAACATGTGCCTAGATGACAAAAACATTTCTTTAACATTGTTGGTCAACCATATAAGACCTACATTAACCTTTCTAATATCTGGATGGCTTGAGATTGACAGTCCTTATATTCTTTGATTGTGTATTCCAACAAGAATTAATTTCTTCTATTTTCAGCTCATGTTGTACTTTCCAATATGTATTAATGCAACTTGTCAAGCAAAAGACACGATCGTTCCCATTTTTATGGGCACTGCCAGCTATATGTAATAAGATATTGAGAATGTAAATCGGTTTTGTGGCTTCTTCTGGTCGTGTAATAACAGTGCCCAAATCTAGAGAATTCATTCAAATATGAAATATTTACTGGAAACCAGATCCATAAGAAAACCTCAGACGATGTTTCACTGAGACACTTACAAAAAACACAGAAACATTTAAACTACAGGTACATATACAATATACAACAATATTGAAGCCCAAATGGCAACAATGTCGAGCGTATTATTTGTTGATCAGCACCTCAAGGATTCAGATAGTTGAAGATAGCTCAAGCAATTCAAAGTTACAGTTCTTCCTTACTTTTGCTGTTGGTTTTTGTCTTACAGTTTATATATTGACCTTAAAAGGCATGTAATATTGCACTGGTACATTTGAACTATCGTGACAGCAACTGAATTGATTTACAGCTTAACACATACAAGTATTTCAAACTCCGTATACACATTAAAAAGAATGTATAAAGCGATTACAGAAGTTGTATCTGCCTGCAAATGTTTTCCTCGAACATCATGTTGTAATGATAAACTTAATTATAAGAAAGGAAATAACAATTTAGGAACGGAAAACCCGCATTTATATAAAGTAAATTACATTGCCTGACGCGAAGGACGTTCTTGTGTATGCATGTATATTTGTATAATTGGAACTAAACTATCACTATTAAAAATCTATTTTTTACCTTATACCAATATATTGCGCTTACAATTATATAAAGGACATTTGGAAAAATATCTTGTTTGAAACAATTCGATTTCAGAATAATTTCACATAATCTTTCCTTTGGTGACCTTCTAACAAAATTGTTAAATCAACATAATAGCCTCGAAAACATTATGAGGCGGGCAATCTAGGGCCATCGTGGCCCTCTCGTTTTTTAACCTTGATACACTTTATTGTTTATTGATAAAAGGAATTACGTCAAAAAAGAAAACAATGTTTATTCCCATTTGGGTATCAATCATGACACTTAGATCAACATGATTGCGAAATGTCTCCAGTTAATTGCAACGTCGGACGCAAATCTCACTATTAAATGGGTATGGCGACGTAACATTCACAGGTCCTGATTATCTAGGCATGCACAAATCAAGGATCAAAAAAGCAATGAAATGATTTACAATAACAATGTGACATTAACTTTTAGCGCATCAATAATTTAGATTAGTCAACATTTGAAACCTGCCATAATAGTGTTGTTTTTGTATTTTAGACCTTGGAATAAATTTTGTAAATACATTATGAATAAGATTAGGATATAAAAGCAGTGGCTCATTTCTGAAAGATACCTCCGAATGAGTGACTGTAGTTTGTTTATTTTTGACGCTTTAACTTTGTGTAATGGCGTGTCCCATTATGCCAAAGACTTTGTTATTTACTATAGCTTTGATATAAGACTATAGATATTGAGCATATTTAAATGTTCAGAGCTACACAAAGTATGAACGGAGAGTTACTTCCTTTATTTGTCTTCATGCTGAATGAAATTTTATTGCAAATGGGATTGAATATAGGTAATTTTCTTCTGTTTCTTACATAATTCCTTTAACATAAATTTAGATCACCTAAAACACAAGATGAGTCTGTTATCGTGTCTAGCGCAGTTAAATGACAATCAGGCATGCTCGCTGAAGAATTAGTCGTGCACTTCAAACTCATTTTAAGATAATTATTATTATGCAATACCAACCCCCAACGGTTTACAGGAAAAATAAATCCTAAATGTCTTTTAACGAAGATTGCGAACGCGTTTGATGAAAGGATAGAGCAAAAGCTTATATAACATAACAGCACGTAACTTGACGACATGACAATGACATACGACTCTCATGTCTGTTCAAATCCTTGTGCCGCATAAGAGGTTGCAGATGTAAAGTGTTTAGTTTACTTTTCAACTCGAAAAACACTGATATCCTAGCCGAGCCGATTTGTTTATCTTATTTTGTTAATATTCTATACATATACCAGTTATTAGATTAACTGATTTTAATCAATTACACTTCCAAAACTTTTATGTTGATTATTTTGTATAAAGTGCTAAAACGACGCACCCATCTTCTCACTCAAAAGTTTTAATTTTCTTATTTAGAAAGTTGATGGATTTAGAAGATTGAAGTGCTGTGATTGATTATGTTCTATTGAAATCGCATTTCCGTCATGAAAATAAGCTATTGAAGATGGTAGAAATGAAGATACTTAATTTTACCTATCAGTGAAGTGGAATTTTGATGTTCTCAGCGGAAATCATAATGTGTTCCTTGAGTGAATTTTAATGTATCAAATGTTCAATTTTCTCGGCACATAAACTTGCAAATGCTATAAAATGCACTTGTTTGTAATATACTACCAGAGGTTTTGTCAAAATGAATGATTTATTTCGAAATAAAGCTGGGCATGTTAGTATACTAAACATACAGCAACTGTATATATAATAGACATACATAGGTTAAAGCATTGGAATATAAATCAGATTATGTAAATGACTTTTTTCTCTTGAAATATGAGTATGTCAATCGCTGTAGCAACAACAGAACAAATTTGAAGATTTCAAAATAACACAACTCTTTAGACCTACAATATTCATTCCACGTATCATAATATATTGAAGTGTTGTTTTTTAAAAAGGAACAATTATAAATGGCTTTTTTCCTGTGAAATCAGTCATTATTTAATATTTCCGTTATATGGCACCAATGGTATAATATGCAGACTGTAATATTATAGGGACTAGCTGGTATTTTCATCATTGTCTGTGTTACATTTGTAGTCTATATAATGGAGACTTCTGTGATTGAATTTTGGTAGTCAATAATATAATTTTTCAAGGTCAGACGCACTTTACCTGCATTTTCTTCTGAGGTGGATTTGAAAGAAACCCTGAAATATTGCAAGCTTTAAATATTATTTAAAAGTTTTAAATCCAAAGAGATGTCTGCGTCTTTGACAGCATGACATCAGTGTGTACATACAATTTTGACTGTGGGAACATTTTTGTTCTGAAATCTGTTCTGAGACATATGACAGTATGATTTACAATTATACTAGGTTGCATGTATTTTGTACCTGTTTTGTATAAGAACGGAGCCTTCTCCAACAAAAGACTTACTTGTATGTGTGAATGAACAGATAATCTGTACAAAAGTACATACAATAAAGTAAAGCGAAAAGACAATGCGAACAAACAAAATTAGGGAACAAAGTTATTCTCACTCAGTGACAAAACACCACTTATGAATTGAAATCGGTTATTATGCACTAAACATTATCCAGGAGATACTACACGGTAGTGGAAACAATACACTTTACCGTCGCCAGATAAGTCTCTTACAGGAAATTAATCAACAAAAGCATGAAAAACACAATAATTCTTGTGTCATGTGTTTACTAGAGTCAATTGTTCGTGTTTGGTGTGTGCAAATTGAAAATAAAGGGGAATAATTTCATGATAGATATCACTTATAATTGTTCTTTCAGAATGTCAATTCAGTTTAATTCCAGATGTTCACAAAGGCAAAAATGACGGTATCCGTGTGAAATATAAAAGTAAAGCTCTCATAGACTGTCAAATAAAAGCGATTTGAACTGTTATACCGTTATAAACAACACTTTTGAAATAATAAAATGTGATTTCTTACATGGTAGAAACAATGCCAATGTGCTGCGGTATTGCAAACAAACGTTACTATTCTCCTTTATATCTTATAAAGCAACATTCGATTTTTATCAACAAACTTGGGATAAGTCTCACTGCACATGTTATAGGTATCACGTCATCGTCGTTACTTAACACAAATTCTCTATCCTCGTGCTTGTTTTTTGAAAATGGTTATTTTGAAGATATAACTCTTAATTAATATATTGATAAAGTGTCAGTCAATAAACACTTTTATCAGTTATCATTTGCCAGTCTGAGACCAAACAAAATATGTTTGCTGAAATAATCAACTGAATGAAATGGTATAATTTTGTACGTTCCAGTTAAATTACAACTCCACAAATAACCATCTATGAACGTCATTTAAATTTTGAAGCCATTTAAATGCAAAACAGATGCTGCTAACACATCGGCAGAAATTGCAATTACTTTGAATGATTCTTTTAATTTCAGTCGGAAATGCGACGACTCTTTAAATAGATTTTGATGATGATAACCCCGCTTCTGTCAGGTTTGTAAAATATGTATCAGAGAGTAGTTAGATAATACTCTAATACTTGTATTCTTAGAGCCAAATATTTGATTCCAGGTTAATCATTATAGTAACTATATTTATTTTCAAAAACTTATATTCATATCTCTGTGTACTTATACTGATCAAGAAAACTAATACCGCATTGCGCCAAACTAACAACTTGCATGCAGTTTCTTCCTCAATTGCAGGATAATAAGAACTGAACATTCTTTATTAATGCATACTTTGATAAAAAAGGTATATCCTGCATTGACAAAAATACAGTGAAGATCGGTATAAAATATATGGGAAAGCGCATGTATATCGCTGTAAGTGCTTACATTGTAACAAAAGTGGCATGCGCATTTCCGATATCAAAATAAGTACACTAGAGCTCCGTCTGTCCATTTTACCAAATATATCCTAAAATCTCTCTTGTTTTAGTCATTCGCAAATAGTTATATGTATTTTAATAAAAGAAACCCGAAACATACAAACATATGATCTCTGTTCACCGGAAATCATGCCTGTTAATCTCAAGTTTTATTCTTTAAGTTATTGTGTCCGCACCGTTGTTCTCAGATTATCAGCTTTCAAGGAACGCCACTTTGAACAAGTAAAACTCGCAATTTAGAAAATCGGAACGGTTCATTAAAAATGGTTTATAGCGTTTACATAATATAAATTATGAAAATAACACATACAGCAAAATCATCAGTTTACAAATAATATCTCGATTTAAGTTTAGGCATGCTTACCAAACAGACAATTGCAGTAAAATGTATGTTTTAGACATATTTTATTGACTCTGCGTCTTGTATTTTATTGTTGGTCTTTTACCGTATATTTTATAAAACGTGTTGTTAACGTATTGCAAACATTCTTTTAGGCATATCAACTAACTAGTCGGGAAGCTTTGATTAAACTCTTAAAAAAGAAACTTTGATTTCGTACCTTGTTCCAGTGAACTGACGAAAAGTCGACATTTGCAAGTGTTAAATTTAATGAGGTGAGAATCAAAGCTGCAAATCCATACTTTATTCATTTCATCCCTAGTAACAAAAAGAAACCGAAGAAAAATATCTATATCAAAAAAAAGAAAGAAAGGACAAAGCTACATAATATAATGACAAAAGTGTAGAATGTCGATTCTGTGTAATGTTATGTCGAATCAACATTGTTATTCTGACCGAAGTTTTTGATGATTTCATCCATGCCGTCAAAGACTACAGTCAAACCTGCTTAAGAGACCAACTGTATTAAGCTAAAACCTGTGTTACAAGACAATTAATTTTAGGACCCTTTATAGTGCATTTCATATAGATCGAAACTGTATTAAAAGACTACCTGTCTTATGGGACCACTTTTTTTCTCTCCCTTAAGTGGTCTCTTAAAACAGGTTTCACTGTATGTTATTTACAACAAATAATTCTTGCATTGATTATATATTGTAAAATGCGATCAAAATCAAATACCTTGATAGTTAGTTGATCTCAATTCCTTACTGTATACTTCTCGATTCAAAATAAGTTAATTTACGGGAAAAAGACAACGTTTCGCTACAACCGAAAACAATATGAAACCGGAGCTTTGTTGTACGTCATTGTAACGTCATAATTTCACTTCTCTTTTCGGACGTTTATTTCCAGCACTTTGCTTAAATATGTTGATGTAAAGAAGAATACAAGTACAAGTATTTTGTTTTGCTTTATCTATTCTATAGTTTGTTAAGATACGGTATGCAAGAAAATTCATCAACCCTTTTCTGCACATGTAGATGGGAATATCCGGGTCTTTAGTTAATGTTTAGAAGTAACTTGGCAGGGCCTCGTTACCGCCAAAATAGTCACCTTCGAACCTGATATTCCTATCTGCATCTTCAACCAATGACAACTAAATATGATATTGAAACGTACACGGGGTATGCTAGCCCGTGCACACATCAATATCCAAACGTGGGTTCTTCTCAAACACACGTGGGTAAAATAGGGAGATGATAGGGAGTAAATTATACGGGCACTTGAAATAAAATTAAAACACAATAATTTATATACTAGTATATATGTCATTTCACAAACAATATGCGATCGGATATGGTGTATCTGTATACCTTGTCTACCTCTGGTCAGGAATGTTCGTCTGAGACAGTTAAAAGATAGTTCCAGAAATTCTAAAGAGTATAGAAAGTCTTGACAAAAACAGTGTCACATCTTGCCTTGGTAATATTGGAGGCTTGACAAAAACGGTGTTACATCTTGCATAAAGGTCTTGTCAGGAAATCTGGTTGATGGTACTGGCTCTCGGAATGGATGAGAGTAAAAGCTATATAGTTGAAAGGAATCTATGTTAAGTTTACATCTATAGTAAATGGTAATATTCTGTTTGGGACTAAGAATAGAGTCCTAAGTCTACTAGAGATAGGTAGTGTAACTTTTATTGTAGGTTTGAGGCTATAAGGGTCTACTCGTATCTAGTCTTGGATTTTGTAGTTTTATTCAGAGCTTTATTATATTTTCGTAGGTTAAGGAATTCTGCCAAACTGTCAAACCCTGCTAGAAATTCTAGGCAATCTTGGCGTCATTGCGCGTGCGACAGAAATAAATTCAAAAATATGTACAGGAGAGGCTAAACTCTTGATCCACATCGGGTATCGGCATGAGGACGTCCTTATAACATAACTAAGGTGCGAATAATTACTGATTTCGGATAATCTACATCCGGACGTAAATTGATGATGGCTCGTTACAATATATCTACATTGAGTGAAATACATATTCATCGTAGGAAGTAAGTGCAGCACATAAAGGTAGTTTTACATAACTTAATAAAGTAAGTAAATAATATTTAATGAAAAAGTTCACCATTTACGAACATTAAAACAGGAAACAGCTTAGGCTGCTCATATATGACAAAAGGACCAAATAGCCGTGGGCCGCACATCTGAGGGACATGGAAGACATATCAAGTAGATGATTAGTGAACGTCCAACTGGTTTTAAGAACGAATCCGATATATTTTGTTCAGTTTACATCTGAACCTATTTGTTGAACATCCAAAAGTAGTTAAAAGCGCAAGAGTGAAAACAAATTTAACAACAACTTGTTTGTTTTTCTTTTTTTGCTGCTTCAAGGGAGCATTACTCCGTTTCAAATGAGGCGATATGGCTGTTCAAGAAATTAACCGAGAATTTTTGTCCCTTGGCTTGTGTAACTCGTGTTACAGACCAGCAAACTTAAAACCGGCTATTTTTTCTACTTGAAGAGAAAGTGACTCCAGCGCCAGTTATCCTAACATTTGACCAAATTTGCAATATCGTGGGCGCATTACCCTGGCGCCAACAATCTGATCAGGCAGTTTGGAGAACATCGTAGGAACTAGAGTATACACAATGCAGAAGTCAGCAATTTTTGCCATCTCATGGGCCATAACGCTTACGCCAACAATCTGATATGGCCCATTGTATCCAGAATTTGAGATCTTATAATGCAAGACTGGTTAAAATCAAATGAAAAAGGAAGATGCTATCATAATATAAATGGACCAAAAACGATACTTAGTCTAAATCCTCTTCTGAGCCTTTCTTATGAGTAAAAGTTAAATGTTATAATAGCAAAGCAGATCCCTAAACTTGTTGATTTCCCTGTACCAAGATAGATGCCTTGCCCGAGATAAAATACCTTGAACGTCATATAAGTAAATCAAAAAACCTTTTACGTCCGCTTTTACGGTACAATACATATAAGAAAATATGATGTAAACAGGATATTAGTTACAAAACAATATGCAAAACTTAATTCTCTTTGGTAAATGAACGGATATTTGAAGGTTTCCGATTACAGTCAGTGTAAACAAATATTGTTTGAAAATGCTGTCATATTACTCAGAATGCTCGTTGTGATATTATGGACGTGGCACCGTATTACGAAATTTAACGCATCTGTGTGTAGAGTCCTGTAATGGGCACGACGATTATACAAATTTAAGTCATTATTACAATGACAGTGACTGCTTCAGCATTCAGAGTTGTTGAGAAATATCTGCTGTTTGAATAGCCTTTACTAAAAAGCCTACAGCGTACTATAATTATTGAATTACATCTATATTTTTTTTGTTTGGTGTTGTTTATGAGCAGGCATGGTGCGTTGGCAAAATATTATTGCATAAGAAAGTGATAACATAGTTCTAATAGCCATATAATGATAGCATAGTTGTCTTGCGAACAGTTCATTGACAAATTGTTTTATGCAGTAAATCAGCATAGGATAAAGGGAAATCAGAATAAGCACAAATAAAACTGAATCTAAATATTATTATTATCAAGAAAACCACATTTGCTGTCTGTGTTGTGCACTTGAAGAAAATCGATTAATGTATCATGTTTCCAAAAGTCATTTGTAATTTGTAAAACATAATACATGCAATGACTCTCTAATTATTCATGTAAGAATATCTATAATTATATTATGGGCAGGCTTCATATTCTTCAATGTTTTAAATGTTTGAACCATGATTCTTGAATTTCTGAAACATATCTGCAGTATTCGTCTATGTCAACTTTAAATCCAGATGACATAACAGGCGTGGAAACATAATAATGCAATACAATATATATAATAACATGATACCTTTTGGCATGCGCCAAAGATGAGCATTAGTGACATGTGCATATTAGCTATAACTCTAAATCTATGTTATGAAAGAGTTGAAATGTCGAGTTAATAACTCGAGATTACGACATATTTGCCTTCGGAACGCCTCAAAAAAAAAAAGCTGTAAGGACGTTGACTACATGCTATTAAGTTATGTCTTTAAGACTCGGTCTTAATCGAATTCCTTCAATATAGGGTTGTGTGCTTGTTTTTTCTCTAGAATTATTTGAAATAATTTGGCCTTACGCAAATCTATAGGAAAGTCAAACTTTAGATAACATTTCGCGGATGATTAATATCTTGTTGAAAAAGTAATAGGTGCGAGTGGTTATTTTAGGGATACTTGCCCATTGTTAAAAATATCTGCACATTTTAGACAGCTAGTCGAAAATTCGAGTTAATATCTCGAGAGTTTTAGTTGATCAATAACACACACCGGACATTGATGTTCTTCCTTAAATAAGATTATATTCGAAATACGATGTATGTATATAGAATAACAATTATAACCTTTACAGCTGAAACTATTGCAATGATTTATTGCGATGAAAATATATATGCTTCTTGTCTATTTTCATTCATGCTATATGACTGTGCCTCTTCAAAAAATTAGCATTAATAAGACCTTGATTGCATGTGTAATACACTCCAGGCCGGTATTTCATTATCAGAAATTATTATAATTGTAGTTCTTTAAGAACTGTCTATATTTAGATACAGTACTACGCTTTGCTTTTTGACTGTGCAATGACAAACGTTTTTCTGAGACCCAGTCATGTTCTTTTTTTTTACCAAATTTTACACATACCGTATGGAGAGAGTAGTCTTGCCTAATTACACCATTACAATTATGTCATCGGCACTCTGTCTTCAGACAAGATGCTGAGTACATTTGTGTACTGAGACCTCAATTTGGCCCTTTTTGTATGCCTTATTGTATATAATTGAGTATTTTATCATTAATACTGGTGAACTTTTTATACCGTCTATTCTGACAAGTTAAAAAAGAGTAAGTGTGATGTTTGAATGCCCATAACTCGTTTAAACACCCAATGAACATTTACAAAGGTTACAGACTGTCCCTAAGGCAATAAAACCGATTATGGCCCTTTCGTGTTACATAACCCCGCCCATTCCCTTAATAATTTATATCGTATCGATATGATTTAAACTCTCAGTCTGCTTTATCTTTCCACTACAGTTTCTACAGTTTATCTTGAATGACGAGACCACAAACGGAAATGGTAAAAAAATGGTTTTGTAATAAAACCAGACTATTATTTTGTTAACTGCATGTGAAGAAACTGAAATGAAGGTGTCTTGAGCAATCTGATTGTGTTCGGAGCGTTTGCTTGGTGTTGTCCTATCGCGTTTAATTGCTCATCTTCAGAGATTATTCTGTATTTCCATTTCTCACTTTTTAGCTCACTGGCAGTGCCAGTGAAGTTTTCTGATCGCTCGATTCGGCGTCCGCTCTGTCGTCTGTATGTCCGTCCTGTCGGGCCGTAACATTTATCTTGTGTATAGCGATGAGGCTTATTTTCAACTACGATCTTCATGAAGTTTGTCAGATATACTTATAAAATCTAGACCGAATGAAAATGGTCATCTGGTCAAAAATAGCACTAGTCTATCAAGAAACCTTATGTATGCGTAGAGGCTGTATTTCAGTTGATCTGCTGAATTTGGTCAGAATGAATACTTGATAAACTAGGCAGTTTGGAAATGGTCATCTGGGGTCAAAACTAGTCACTAGGTCAAATCAAGTAAACGAAATTATGTATCGATAGGACTGTATTTTTTAAAAGATCTCATGAATTTGCGTCAGAATGTTACCTTGATAATATCATCTAGGCCAAGTTTTAAAATGTCATCTAGGTCAAAACAAATCATAGTCAAATCAAGAAAATCTTGTGTATGCGATAGAGCTGTATTTCATAATTTAGATCAGGATAATTAACTTGATGAAATCATAGTCATTCTGAAATGGGTCTCTGGTCAAATAGTCACTAATCAATAAAGAAACTTGTGTATCGATAAGGCTGTTTTTTCAATGTCTCATGAATTTTGTTCAGATGATACCTTGATGAATCTAGTCGAGTTTGAATGGTACTGTGGTCAAAAATCATGTTATAGGTCAATCAAAGAAAAACTTGTATGCAATGAGATGCTGTATTTTCTATAATGATCTTCATGAAACTTGGTCAGATAAATGCTTGATAAAATCAAGGCAGTTACAAATGGGTTCTGGGTAAAACTAATACTAAGGTACAAATCAAGAAAAAACTTGTGTTTGCAATAGGCTGCATTTTAACCGGATCTCATAAATTTGATCGAATGGTTTGTATGGTGAAATCTGGTCAAATTTGAATATGGTCATCTGGTCAAAACTAGGTACCCGTAAGTTAAAACCTTGTACGCATGGGTCGTGCTTTACTGATTCATATAAACTTTGAAATGTGCTAATGACATCTATAAGTTGGAATAGGTCATCTGTGGTTAAAAAACAGCTCTAGTCAATAATTAAACTGTTATGCGGAAAACTGTCTTTTTCAATGATACCCATAAATTCGTATGTCAGAAAAGATAGCTTGAAAATTTAGTCATTTTGAATTACAGGGCATCTGAGAATCAAAAATAGGTCGTCATGATCAAAACAAGAAAATCAGGAATTTTGTTGCGAAGAGCTGTATTTTCAATGAGGTTCTTGAATTTAGTCAATATTGCCTTGTCAAAATCTAGGCAATATTGAAGTACTTACTTGGCTTACAAAGGTCATTATGGTAATGAAGGAAATACTGTTTAACTTCAAGACTTAATTTTTTGGGCATCTTAATGAAATTGGTCAGAATACTGTTCCATAATCAATATGTCAAACATGCTTACACTGTAATGTGTGTTAGGTGACGGCCTAGGGCCATCTTGGCCCTTTGTTTTTTTTTATAGGAATAACTGTTTTGTACGTCATAAGTTTAAGCACAGCTCTTCCTATTCATACTATTCCATCTCACTTACTTTCAAATATTTATGGTAGTGTTTTCATGTATAATCTACACTCTTAAATTAAAAGGATGTTTCACAAGTTGTTAAAAGTGCAGTGTATTAACCTTACGATTCTAACCGATCTTTTTTACATGCTACACCAATGATTTAAAGAATTGTTAATAATTATAGTATGAGATTTTAATAAAAAATAATGACATGACAAGCCGGAAACAAGGTGATAGCATGGACAAATGATTAGATTTGTTTTAAGAGGACAAAGTTTCATTAAGACTATAAAACATGGAATGGAAAGTTTCTAATTACTTTGTGAATTCAGATTTCTATTCACGAGTGGCAGAACTTCAGATATATCGAATAAACATCTAGCGTTAAGAGTTTGATCTAAACATACACATCAAAGTTTATTGTAATTCAATTTTCACGTACCAACTAACAACATGAAATGGTATGTGTACAATGTAAAGAACATAGCTTACATTTTGTTTTTTTTCATCATAAGATGTTCTCATCACGAATATAAATGTTAGGACTGTTCATTGCATCACGATTGAATGACAGTATCTTTTGGGATTTGCCTGAATACCTGACATCAGGCATTGCCATTGCATTTCTTTGCTTGATAATGTTTACGACATGTCCTTATTAATTAGGTGTGCGTTCAATCCAGTGCATGCAAGAAATATTATGACGAACTAACATTTTGTACCTGTGATTGTTCACTGAACAACTTAATTCATAAGTAGGCCTAAAAGGACAAACAAAGCATAGGAAATGGCCATAGCGTTGAAATTTATGTAGATACTTTGACTTGCCATTATTCATATAGAGACACAAAAAGATGTTAGTCGTATTTCAACATTTGAATATGTGCAAGTGTCATTAAATTATTTCAACAAAATAGTGGAATTTCAAATGTATCTCTGAAGGTGAAACATTTTGCAGTAGGCTCATTAAGTCTGATTAAAGTTACTTTCCAATTCAAGTGCAAATGTTTTAAATCATGGGATCTGATTTCGAGACAGAACATCCACTGGTATTGTCATAAATCGGTTAAATATATCGATATGTTCCGCCCTTAATCGATAGTAAAAATTACAACAGACAAAATATTCTGGCACCATAATAACGTTAGCACAAATTTAATATGTTCACTTAAATAATCATCAAGCTATGATGGAAGATACACAATAGAAGATGATCCTTGACGCTGTTTCAAGTATCAATCTCAGTAATAAAACTTTTTGGGCATTTAAGCCAAACCCTCACTATATAATGAACTGCTTAATTCTTACATTTGATCTAATATATTTAGACTGTCAGTACTGAACTATCTTTCACGCATACCATACAGTTTTGATTTGTTTAATTCTGCAAAATAAACACAAGTGATAAAGAAATAAATGTTTAAATACATAATGGTAATAACATTAAGAAGGGATCTATGGTATAACCCTTGCATATACAGTTTCCGAAACTGAAAAAAATGTACGTGCTGACATTATACAAGTCTTCCTTGCCTGTCTCATATAGCTTGTGTTAGTGTGTTAGTTTCAATACTGGTTTAATATGCTCAAGTGTTTCAAATTCATGTGGTATCTCCTATTTCATTTCTTTTATTAGTCTCCTGAGCAGTTCAGTGAGTTTTTTGATCGCTCGATGTTTTCAGAATAGGACCGTTTTGCTCCAAATGTACAAAATGCAAAATATTTTTCTCCTAAAAAAATCAAAAATATATGAGCAGTACAATCCTGTAAAGACAACGTAAGCGCTCAGGCCCCTCGCACACCATACCTATAGTTCGGACTTCTTTAATGTGTAAAGGCATGTGCACAAAAATGACAAATTTTGCCAACACCTGGTAAATTGTAATGTGTTTTTTAGAAAAGTAATGAACGGAAATAGAAAAATAGCTCTCAGCTTATTTACACGGATAGTTTAGCTTTATTATGTATGTTATAGTTTTTCGCAGTTATGCACGATGACATAGAATACTTACCCCGAAAATTGTCACACGAACATACTGATAACTTTTCCCACTTTACTTTTTAAATTAAAGTAAGAGTTCAGCACTTCATGGTTTTGATGTATTGTCACATTGGAATAACGTTTGTTTTACAGTAACTTCGAAATTAATCAGAAATAATATCATGTACCCCGCCCACCTAATTCATAATTTCAAAATAGCATAGGCCTTAAGCCAGTCCCAGTTGGCCTCAGGGGTGTTGTTTATTTCTTTATCTCTCTAAACAGACTCTACTATTTTCCTTGTTTCCGTTGTATGTTCTTTTTTATTATCATACCAGCAGTATTTCAATGCAGTGTTAGGGCTGTAAAATATATCCTTTCGTGTGGACTTAGTGGTTTGATATTTCCTTGTCTTCTCAGATTACTGAATTTATGGCGTGTTGCACATTTCATAATCTCACATTGACATGCTCAATTTTATGCTTGGGCGCTTATGTCGCCTCCACAGATATTGTTTTATTGCTGACATTTACATACATATTTGTAATAGAACTATAGTAATACACGTTTTACACGGGAAGACGCCAGTTCCTTTAAGTTCTTATAAATGTAAAGCATTCGATCGATTTATGTAAAAATATAGAGGATATTGTTGTTTTCTTTTTCAAAGTAAGATTGAAATAATTATCTTTCACGAATAAACACCATATGCAATAGTGTCACGAGTGGCAAGTGAAAGATATGGTGTTCATGAGTGAGAAATATTTTGATCTTACATGTAAAACAAGCAATGTTTCTCATTATTTCACGGTTGACTGAATAAACCCATTTTATAGTGTCTTACAAGCAAAAAAAATATATTTGATATTTTTCACTGTGAAAATACAATATATATTTCACTCAATCTTTCAATAATTTATTGTAAAGCATTCATTAATATTTGATATTCTTATACTTTAAGTCATAGATTGATTTTCTAATTAGATTGTTAAGTAAGACTGTATGGTTAAACTAGACTGACAATGTGCACAAGCTGAATTGAAACCATGCAAATTTTACTTCTTTAATCGATTGTTAGTCGAAATTGTGTGATCGCAGTTTCAAGCATACTAATATATTATTCATAAGGTATAGATTAAGATCCTCAAAGATGAATGTGGGAACATGACACCTGCTTTGCAAACACATTTTTTTTTACAAATGATCAAATGAGCAGTGTATCATTTTATAGTACAAATTAGTGTCCAAGATGTTCATATAAAATGAGTATTAAGAAAAATGTTTTATTCATACAACTGAGAAATGTGCTTTTCTTTAGCTGTTTTGTATTTGATTAAATAAAAGTGACATGTTCTTAAGATGCTTCTTTTCTAGAACTAATATTTTAAAGGCAGATGAGTAATTAGACCTTGAGCTGACAATAACCCCCATCCCCACCTCTAGGGATATTTCTACGCTATGATTTTCTTAAAGCATATAATATGAGCTATCATTCCAGAAATTCTGCCACCTGGCAGTCGGGTCCTTTTTACGTTATAGCCCACTTTATACGTTACCATTAATAATTTCTAGAAAATACTGACTGGCACTACAGTTAGCCATAAACGGTTTACTAGTTACACAATATATCAATATATAAAGACAGAATATACAGATTTATATTTTTCAGGTAAAATTGACACTTATAGTCATGTGCTTTACGTTATCAAATGTACGCTACCAAAAAT
This sequence comes from Mercenaria mercenaria, assembly GCF_021730395.1. Classification (NCBI taxonomy): domain Eukaryota; kingdom Metazoa; phylum Mollusca; class Bivalvia; order Venerida; family Veneridae; genus Mercenaria; species Mercenaria mercenaria. The sequence goes on from NC_069374.1 coordinate 62,501,452, forward strand.
TGTAATGAAAATAGAAAATATAACTATGTGATTTTATTTTTTTTTTTGAAGTGTCTATTACAAAAGTGTTATAAAAAGAGGTTGTGGTTATAACAGATAAGAGCTTGACATAATTATATTGATATTGTTAAATATTTCTAATTATTAAGAAAAAATAAGCGGTAATGTATGGTAAAGAAGATAAAATAATATAATGTTGACAATATGAGTTTCAAATTTATAATAATTATTATTTTTAAAAAAGTCGAAAAGTATTTGGGATGTGGTAAAATATTTTGTTTAAACAGATATGTAACATGTACAAATTTCATAAATATGTATTATATATTTTAAAACATAAATATATCACAAATTATAAATCTATGTAACGAAAATTACTAATTAGATAAATTATATATAATTTTCTTCAAACTAAGTAACCATCAAGATTGACCAAAAAAAAAAAAAAAAAAAACCAAAAGAAAAAAACATTTTTCATGTGAAATGAATCTGATTTCATTGAGTTGAAAATGAAAGGAAATGAAAAGATATTAAAATGAAATAAATTACAAATGTGTGAACTGATTTGCAGAGAGTGAGTGCTCAAACTTGCTTCATATATATGGCACCTTCGAATTATTACATCCATTATAATGTTACAGTCCAGCATTTGTTAAAAACGTCAGTAGATGCAAGTGAAGCTGGTCAGAAATATTCTATGGTGACTCGGCTGTTGCTAAGAAGGCATATTCTTTGGTTCTGCAGTCTAGAGGTGGATCTGGTAACATAATTGTTAGAATGGGTGTGTTTCACACAATCTGCTCTACATTTGGGCCTGTAGAAAAATTAATGAAGTGCTATGGTCTTGCAAAACTTGTAATAGAATCAGGAATTTGTTCTAGTGGTTCACTTGATAAAGTATTACCAGGTAAACTCTACACACATGCCCTAAATGAACACAGGACTATCATGGAAGCTCTTGAGTGTGGTGCAAGTTTGAAAAGACAGAACCCCGCAAGGAAAGCATTTCAGAAGGCATGAATAATACAGAAGCGGACTGAAAGTCCATGCAAAGAAAAGGTGTTTGAAATAATAACTCTCCTGACTTTGAAGAGTATTTCAACAGGCATGAGCAGTTCAAATCAGAAATCAGAAAGGGTAAAAGTGGCCAAACTGCTCAATTTTGGTCAATGCATGTAGACCTAATTCACATGATATTGATGCTCATCAAAGCAACACAGATCAATGCTCTTGATTTACATATAGCATCTCTGTAATAACTGTGATCAATGTTCTTCGCATTTGACCACAATAATTTTGCTCGCTACCTCCTTGTTTACCTGTTGACATTGATGAATATTGATCCAGGTGCAAAAGAGCTACCCCGAAGTAACGATTTTAGTGTATCTAGGTCTTCTGTACCGGCATTGAGAAATGCTGTAGATATTATTACAGAGCAGACAATTAACAGACATGAAAAGTCTGAGGTTGGCATACTTGGTTTCAGTAGAAACTATGCTGTATATTTCTACTGGTGCATGACTCGTCATTACAGAGAAAGGTATGTTGAAGCAACACTTCAGAATGCAGACATACATAGAGAAGACATGTCCAACCACAAAGAAATATAACCTGCTCAGATAGGCATGAGTGAAGAGGAAGTTAACAGGGTTATGATGGCAAAGAATCATTCACAAACCCATTCCAGGCTGAAAAAAACAACAACAAAGATGAAATTTACTGTGTGTTGTCTGGTATTCTTGCGAAGCAGAAGTCGCTCATGACCTTAAGGCAACTGAAATATGTGAACAGACAATGGATTTGATTATCAAAAGAAGATTGATTGGAAAATCAATTCCTTTCCAAGACCCCATGAAGAGAAGAAAACTTAGAACTTTTTCCACAGCTGAAGTCAAAAGGAAAGTAACCGCTTCTCAAAACAAAATAGTACAGATAAGAGCAGAACGTAAAATATATGAACAGTTTGTACTTTTGGCTGTTCCGCACAACTTAGATCTAGAATTGACACTTTCTTTTCCTCTAGGACCTGTCACCTGGCAGTTATAGCTACTGCAACTGGAATGCCAATGAAAACAGAGACGTCAAAACTACTTCACTATGTAGAGGCTGCAGCCGTCGAAAAAGATGACATTATTTTGTTGATTGACAGTAACTCCCTGCTGCAAAACTTAGTAACCATCCCTGCTACATGCCACGACGGAGTAAACTACCTAAAACTGCTCGAATCGATTCTGTAACTGACACTTACGGTCATCGTGACTGAAAAGCATTCATGTCAAATAGTGAAAACAAAACACAATAATCAATCTTATTTTCGAACAATGAAAATGTTATTCCTATGCACTAAAAATGAAGAGAAGACACTGCATTTTGTTAATGGTGAAGCGTTATTTACTCACAAGTGAAGATGGGAACAAAGTTCAAGCTCAATCAAAGTTAGATCCCCAGATAGATGCGTTTGCGTTATTGGTGGTATCTTCAAAAACACAAAATACTGTTTTATTTTATACTGGAACAGGCAATAAGAGACGCCATTCAAATGCTCACAACATCTTTATAAGCAGAGGACAAAGAATCTGCTCAGTTTTGCCTGCAATACACCATCTGACTGGTTAACATAACCGGTGCTCGCACACGGAAAGTAACACCGCTCAAATTAGTAGAGAAAAACCAGGTGTATGTTGCAACATTAGCAGAAGTAGTTCATACACATCACAGATCTGATGACCTCTATAACAGCATCGAGAATATTGTCTGTGCAGTCTATGGATTGAAGAATATAATAACATCAACAAACTTATATATGACATGTTTCTTGCAAAGTACGTGCCGGCAATGTCCCGAGTACATATAATGGTATGGACATGAGTCTATTTCCTATGTGCCAATTGTCACTTAGAATGCACATAACATGTGTGAACTATCAATTTAACCCATTCTACCAAAGGTAGATGAAAGTGGATATTTGTGACACATCAGCAACATGTGACTCTGATGATGACTATGAAGAAGTAGAGATGACCAATATAATTGACACCATAAACGAAACAGACAGTGATTATGATGACTTAGGTGACTTAACCCCGCAACTTAATTGTTTCTCAAATTTGATTTATGTGAATTTATTTGGTTAAACAGATAAGCGGTTGTAAGCGTGTATTTTTCAATTACTAAAATACACATTCAGTAACGTGTCGTAGGTTACAATGACAGTGCTGGGCTATATGCATTTTTATATCAAACTAGTTCGAACTTGATAAGATACTCGCATTATCTAAGATTGAACATGATTACATAAACAGTCTATTGACTGAGAAATGAAAATAATATATCGTGAATTTTAGTAACGTATATAATGATGGTAACGTACTTGTTCTTAAAACTGTTGAACGATCATTCTTAAATACTAATGTAATGTGTATCTGAAAATACTATACTTTAGACATATCTGATATTTTCTGACAATTAAACCCATTGAATTAATTGATAAGCGTATTTTTATAAAACAGAATGGTAAAGTAAATTACAAAATGAAATGATCGATTTAGAGAACAAAATTAAGCCGGAACATTGACAACAGCATATTCTGCTTATTACTAAACCCACTTGCTGATGATTTTGGTTGTTTCTACCTTATAATTCACCACGTTCTAGTTTAATCATTTATTAAATAATTGTTAAGGTAACGTAAATAACAGGCTGTAACTCATAGAGAACCCGCTTGCCAGATGGCAGAATTCAGAAATATGATCTACATACAAGGGACTTCAAAAATAATGGGGTCTACAAAAATCCCTAGGGGGGGGGGGGGGGGGGGGGGGTAGGGTTTCACCTTCCAGCTCTAGGCCTAAATTACTTGGTACAGCAATTACAATGTTAAGAGTTAGTAGCCTTGTCATCTTGTAGAGCACTTGGACTTGTAAGCTCAAAATGTAAGCTTTTGGAGGTTTCAACTTTTCAGCATTTTCAAAACTATATATGATACAATGGTTATACCTGTTAATATGTTATTCAGCTCCCATCTGATGTATAAATTCCGTTGATAACAGAGTCATAAGATATTTTCTGGGAGTGGGGAACTACACAACAAATGCAGCTGTACTTGGGAATATGGGCTGGAAGGCAGTATTTGTTAAACAATGGGGTGCAGAGGCAAGGCAGTACTGTAGATTTTCGAAGTTTAAATAAGAAAGGATTTTACTGGTTAAAATCATCATCCAATGTTAGATGTGAAAACATTTTTTTTTTTTTTTTTTTTGCATTTGTCAAATGTTTGATGAATTAGTAAGATGAAAAGTTTGTAATAACGTAAGAACTTATAAATGTATAAAAACTAATTTTGAAAATGAGTCAATGTTAAAAGAGTCATTACCATTTCACTTTCCACAGGGAGATATGAAAATTTAGACGTAAAGGAACGAATTGTTTCATTGTTCGAACTGTATTGAAGATGAACAACATGTTTTACTAAATTGTCCGTTATATTTATCTGTGAGGGAGGAAAATATACACATATTAGAAGAAATTTAAATGATTTTGATAATTTATCTGATCAGGAGAAATTCTGTGTATTATTCACTGACACAAATATAGTAAAGTATGCAGCCAAAGCCTGTTGTAATATAAATAATGTCAATAATATTTTAGCATTGTCAGTTGTAGTTTAGAAAAAAATAATATGAAGGAACATTGAATATATCTGCAAATACATGTCAAATCTGGTATGGTACAACCTACATATTATAAAATATTTATTAATAATGCTTTAGGCAAGTATTTTCTGTTTCATGTCTTAAAGCAGTTTTTAGCTCGTCTGATTTTTGAAAAAAAAAACCTACGAGCTCTTGTTGTTACTTAATCGTGTGCGTTGGTTAACATTTTGTTTACTCCAAAACTATAATAGTTGCTGCTTTGGAACTTTGCACACTTGTTTATCATCATTAGGTGACTTAGTAGGTCATGAACCATAACTCTGATATGCTTTTTGTCAACATTAAGGCCCTTTTATACTTAGAAAATATGAGTTGCTTGGTTAAAATATTTGTTTAGGTCCACCTTTTCTCAAAAGTTATAAGAGATACAGCTTTGAAACTTTGCACACTTGTCTATCATCATTTGGTGATTATATTTGCAAAGAACCATAACTCTAATATGCATCTTTTTAAAATTATGAATTTGAAGATATGAACTAAAACTATTTTCTTACATATTGTCCAGCACTTGCAGATGAGCGATGGCACCCGTAGGCGGTGCTCTTGTTAACTTTATTTAGTCACATATTCAAACATTTATCTGCAGCTAGACACAGATTCAGATTCTCAGTTTCCACACGCTTTTTATGTAAGGAAACCTTTTGAAGGTATACCTTCTTATAAGGATTTTATGTTAGTGACTTATTCATCTTACTAAACAGTAGGTTTTAGAATATGTAAATATATAAAACTAGCGTATACATCAAATTGTCTATTATATTACAGTATAGAAAGGCATACGTATTTTTAAATTATAATTGTTAATATAATAATGTAGTGTTTTATCATGCTGTACGTAGGAAGAAACATCAAAAAGTATTTGACTTGACTTGAGTTAAACAGACAGTTTATCAAAGTGACGGATATTATTAAGGCATGAATCATTGGCACTACCATCTATTTACATATATTTCCTTTACATTTACAATAAACCTGTAACAAACTGTCTCATTACACACCACTCTGAGTAAACATTTAGTTCTTCTTTTTTGTAACAATTAAAAAATTGTCAAGTTATTTTATATTTACTTTTCTCATTTTCATGCTTTTTACTGCAAAAAAAACATAACAATGGCAGAGCTGTAACATTCAGAGAATCTCACATCGAATATCTACATCTATAGCATCAGCAGCAGCAGCTTGAACTATTGTGAAAGAGTTTAAAACACGATCAATGTTTTAATTTAAAACATCGTTTTCCAAAATTGCAGAGCGAGTCATATAACCTAACATATACCAGACAGTGGTTAGAGGTTTGACGAAAAACATCTAAAAGTGATTTCTTAGTAGAAACCTAGCAAGATTTAAGTAAACATTCTAAAACACATAGCAGATAATTGCTTGATCCAGTGTTAGATTTAAAATCCTCCTTGAATGAATACCGGATATTTTTCTTGCGAGCAAGATAAGCCCTTCTTCAGTTTAGTTCATGTGTTTAAACATTTCAATAAAACATGTAATCCAATTCCTTATTTCAATAAATTAGCTCTTAGTTTATCAAATATTCCTTATTTCATTAAATTGATATTTAAGTTGATCATAATATTAATTTGTAAATTTGTATAGCATATAATTGGACGCATCATGTATAGGTCTTATCTCCTGTATAAAATAAAAAGTAAAAACTCCACAGATCGCTCATTGCAACAAATGATAATGTTGAAGGATCAAACCGACTGATCCTAAAACACATATAAAACAAACAATTTGTACATAAACTTTGTGCATAATGTCAGTGTCATATCCAACACAAGGTGATAACTGCTTTTGTGAATATATGTTTACAGTTTTTTGTTAATATATTAATTGTCGACTCTAGACGATGCATTTTCAAAAGCTTTTCACGGAAAAAAACGTTTTGGATATTTTAACAAAAGCGTCCACAATAAAGGTTATAAGTGAATGAAACACTGAAACATTGAAGTTGCAATACACTGATATTACGTTTTCACAGGCAATATGTACATACTTAATCTATGCAATGTCATATTTCATATATGAATGGCATTGTACATTGTTTTTATGTTATCTGGTTTATGTTATCTATCAACTTGAATGTTCTGTGAAGAGGCTATAATGAAGAACATTTACAATACATATATTATTATAGGAGTCAGTATTGCTGACTAATAAAGAAAATATTTTGTCAATAATTATACGTTAACAGGTTTCAAGCTTGGATATTCGAGCACTAATATTATCATCGATTGTCATTTCGTCTTGAAAAGCAAATTAAAATGAAAAGGGTGATTTCTTGGTTCCACTTGGGAACCAAATTTCACTTTCTCCGAATAAATTGTTAAATGTATCCCAAGAATTTGAGTACTCTATCGCAAAAAAAAACTTGATCATAAATGTGTATGGCGTCGTTATTCTATCGCTTTTTTTCTAATCATGATTAATAGAGTCTGAGAATCAAAAACATTAGAACATCAATATGTGTATGTGTTTTTCTTTCCTTTTGTTTCTTTCTTTTGGTAAGCTGTTTATTATTTTACCTAATTATCATTACTTAGTTTTGCAGAGATTTTTTCAACGTTCTATTTCAATAAACCACTAAGAAACGTATTTGCACAAAAAACGTAAGTGCATCTCTATAACTACACACAATTCCAATTCCTAAATTGTTTCCGGTTTGTGGTATGAAAACTTAAAGCTTATTAAAATTATTTTTTTCGTACTTAAAATTTAAATTTCGAGTTTCACAAAACTTTCCAAAAAGAATTGTCTTTTTTTAAACTTCCCAAAATATAGAAGAAAAGAACAGAACCAAAATTGATTAGTTTTTAAGCATATAACAGTTTACGGCTATACGTAAGAAAATTACAACGTGCATACGTATCTAGACAAATCAAAAATTTTCCGGAATTAAAACTACATAATAAACTACAAAAAAAGAAAACAACTTTTAGACTAATGAAACAGTATTTCCAGTGACAATTTTAAAAAAAAAATTAAATACAACAAAACCAAAAATATAAATCGGAATACCGTGTTTTTTCCATTTGGTACCAGATACAGTACTGTCAAAAATTGAAAACAAATATAAAGCTTCAACATTAATTTTTAAAAACCAAATTTTAGGTTTATTGATATGCCTGCAATAAAAATTTTTTTTTTCCAAAGGGGGGAATACTTCAACTTTTTGGCTTTACGTCTATTGTGTTTTAGTCCACTTCCAAAATAAAAGTTTAAAATAAATCTCAAAGGGGAATTTTTTGTTTTGGTTTTTTCTAAGTGCACGAAACTTTGGATATTAAATTTCAAAAAGTAAAACAATATGATTAGCTTAATGATAAAATTTGTTTAAATTTCTTAAACTTAGGGGCTTCACGGAAATATCAAACGTGACTGTCTTTACTCAATGGACTCAATTTAAAATCATTTCAATTTTTTATTAGTTAACAAAAACTTATAACATTTTCATTGCCTTTACATTATCATTTTATGGGGTTAATTAAAAAAAGTAGAGAAAAGTAGAAAATTAGAGTTTCAATTAACATCAAACATCAGAAACTGTATGTCGTACCAATAGTTTGTGCTTTTTTTTTAAAGAAAATCCCGTAATACTTCCCAATATAAACGTTTTCCCAACTTTTCTAGAAAAGTCGTGAATGCAATTGAAAGGACAAAAAAAATTTAAGTTATTTTTGAAAATTTTCCCTATGGGAATGAGTCATAATGAATGCCTTTGTATTCTTTTAAAACTCAAAAAAATTGTTTGTGAAGGGAATTCCTTTGGGGTTCACAGTTTATCCCCAACCCCCCTCTTTTTAGTCGTTTTATGTTTTTGATAAAATGTTTTCTATTTCCCCAAAAAACTTAAATCATTAACACTCAGGCTTTCCAATTTCTGCACGCAAAATTGTCTAAATAATAGCTATCTAGCTGTTGAAATACAGGCTGGGGATACAAAATGAGATCACACAGAAAAATTTTGAATGCCAGGATTTTTCATTTTCAAATTTTTTTTAATACGACATGTTGAAATTAGAAAAAAAAACGAACTTTTCATTAATTTTCGAAATTTTAATTATGTGATATTTTACTTCACCAAATATATTTTCAAAAGGAATTGAATACATTTTATTTTGCATATACTTCTATTTAGACGAGATCTACTTGTTTACATAAAATATTTATAAACAAATCTCAAAATGTCATTTTTCTGTCGCATAGACCTGTCAATACAAGTATTGGATGCAATTTTGCAAATACACGCACACTGAAACGTTAAAGAAATCTGCATATTTTGTATTAAAATTTGAAATGCTAACACTTTATGTTTTTCAAAACAGAAAAAAAAAACTTAAGAACGGAAAAATCAGTTTTTCAATTATAATCAAATTTCAGTCAGATTTTGATAATCCTAACTGCTGCACTGTACAAAAAAAACAATACCAATTTATAGGTCCAACGTTTGGAGAAACTTTTAGTCAAAACTTTATATATTACATTTTTCGTTTCTAATTCTGGAACAAAGCTTGTGACAAATTTCTGATCGTAGTAATATATATTAAGCTAAAATAATGAATTTATTTCAATAATGCTACATATGGAGGTAGGTTACCTTAAAATTTGTATGTGCGCATGTCCAACCGGGGAACTAACGTGACGATTTACGACGACGTTTACGCAAACAAATATGTTTTTTAAACCCTTCTTTTAAAACAAACAGGGGCCTGTCTCATCTGTGCTTGATGGTTTATTAATCAAAAAATAAAAATAAATTGCCGCAGAAACGCTTCAAACAATGTTCTGAAAGACTTCATTGACGTCAAACGTTACGTTCATTACCGCGCAAAATTAATCCTTTATTTTGAAAAATTTTAATTCTGTGCTTTTTCTTTATTTGAAATATTTTCAAACAGCCATTATTTGCTAAAAAATTTTTGTGAGTCTTTTTGCTTAAATAAAACAAATTTTGTTCTTTTATGTAGTTATTTTGAAAGTTATGGGAAATAAAAGAACATGGATGTGGTCCCAAGCTTTTTGGGGAAAAGTTGGGTAAAAGATTCTTGTTACGGCCATTTTCAAAAAAAAAAATTTGCATTTGATTTGAAAATTCCCCTATTTTTTAGTTCCTTGAAAAAGTTTTTATTATATACTAAAAAAAGCTCTAATTTGTTAAAATTTCAGTAAAATTTTGTGGTTTTTTGAATTGAATTGGGTTTTCCCCGGGAAAACAAACCCCGTGACATATCAAATTAAAATTCAAAACGTTGACATGGTTTTTTAAAGGAACACAGTTGGGCTTTTTTTTTCTTTTAAACAATTTTAAAACAACTAGTAAATTTATCAATTAGGCGCCTTTAGGTATCAGTGAAAAAAATTCACAAAAAAGGTTAAATTTCGTATTTTCCTTTTCTTCATTTTAAATCATTTGGGGGTCATGTTTTCAAACCTGAAAAAAAACGAACTTGAAGGAACAGAGATAAACGAAATTGAGATTTTACTTTAACAAAATTAACGAAAAAAAAAAAAATTTTCTGGGTTCACTAATTTGAATTCCCCTGGTAAAAAGGGTATCTACCTCCTTAAGCTCTTAAAGGGGAAATATGCAAACTTTGATGCCTTTAGTATTGAACTATTCTTCTCAGCACTATTACAGCAAACTTGTTATGTACACAATGTTTGATACAAATGTTAAACTTTTTAAATATAAATTGAGCAAAAATGAAAACATCTTGGCGATTAAACGGAAATATAAAAATTTTGGTACCTTTACTATGAAATAGCTTCCTAATCGCGTTATACACTGTTTATCCCCTTTTTAAGAATATCCAAAATATAAGGTTAAACAAAGTAAGGTTTATGAAAAAATGCTACCGATCTTTTTTACAAAACGATTCAAGGAGCTTTTCGCTGTCTGGAAATGAAACCCAAAAAAACTGTTTTAAGTTATTCCAAAAAGGTTATGACTTTAAATCATTAATACATGATTTTTATATTTTTATTGATTTTTATTTGCCATTGGTTTTAAAGTTTTAAAAAACTGCAAGAAAAAAATAAAAAAAAACGCATAAATTTTTCATTATTTATTTTATGCCCAAAATTTTAGCAAAAACCGGAGGTCATTGTGTTGGGGGCGTCTGGGTTTTAAGTGTGGGGCCGGGCCCGAAAAAAGCACGTGGGTTTCATTTGCAGGATGAACTAGGGGAAAAAATGTTCCTTGATTTAAAATTTGCTGCATTGGGGTGTATTTTTATATTTACAAAATAAAATCTTTTCCACTGTGTACAATTTCACTGAATTTTTTTCGACGTTTGGAACTGCAATGCTAAAGGCGCTACACCAGACACACTAAGAAAGAAATCTCCCCTAAAGAAAACACCGAATTTTTAAGTCTTCTTAGAACAAGCCATTTTCTGAATACTGTATCGATCAAAAATTGCTTGGGCGTTTTCATATTGTAAGTGATTTCTTACCCAATGGGCAACCGAAACCGTGTCTGTCGTTGTAGCAGTCGTTTCACATGCCATTCTAAAGCAAAAACAAATAATAAATGTCTAAATTTAGAACGTTATCATCAACATCTCATATGAAATAATCGCGTGACATGCAATTCAAAGGCGCGAACCATTATAATGGTTTATTTTTAGAAATTGAATCCAAGGCTACGAAATCATAAAAAAAAAAAAACCTAAAAGGGGAATAATGCTTAAAAAGGAAAATTTCCTTTTTTTTCACTGCCCCCTTGTGATTCAATTCTAATATTTTTTTACGTTCTAAGCGGCAAATGTATAAGCAGTTTACCTAGTCAAAGCTATGCTAAGGCCGTTATCATGTTAACCAAGCGTTTTAAAAATTTATTACTACAGACCAATTAGATAAAAATGAACAAAAATAGCTTTAATCCAAGAATGAGAAGACTTAAAAAAACATAAAAATTTTTTAAAAAATCCCCCCATCGTCATCGAAACCATTTTTTCAAAATTTCCGATTTGCTTGATAAAAGACAATATGTCTGAAATCATTCGTCCTCTCTTTTTTTTAGGGGGATTTGGCAGTTATTGCGAAAACATTTTTTTACTGGTACAGAATCCAGGAACACGGGGTTGGGTTAACTCCGACTTACATAACTAAATACTGTAAAAAACGGCGTAAACTCAAAACAACAAAAAAAACAAAATCAATTTGATCCTTTTGATGGTTAGTTTGAGATACTTAAAGGGGTCAGAGTAAATTTGCCACTGGAGCTCGTGTTGCAAATAATGTCATATAAGATTAACAGAGCGCAAGTTGCAAAAAGTTAAATGTTATTATGTGCTGAAGTCGATTAAAATCAAAAAAAAAAATTTTGTGGGCTTTTCCCCGGTTACATTCAATTTAAAGAAAAATTTTTTAAAATTTTCACTGAAACTTGAAATGTTTTATTTTCAAAAATAAAAATCATATTTCAGGGGCAGCCACTTGCATACATTTTCGGTCAGATAGTTGAACACAAACAGGTTTAATTAAGACAATTATCCAGACAAATTAAATTTCCACAGGAAAAAGGTTTAAAAGGGTACCCAAAATCAAGACAAATGCCAAACAGAACCGCCGGCCTTCCGTTAGGCGGCTGGATGGCTTCCCTACATGAAAATCTGAACGCCTGGAGCGAGACTCGAACTCACAGGGGCAAGTGATTAAAACTCACCACCATTACCCATTTGGTCACATAGGCCTTTATGAAATTATTCAGAATTTAAGGTTGTTAAGTAGCGACGAAATTTTCGCACAGTCATTCTGTTTCCTTAATGTAAAATTGTGTTTTATAAAGCGATTTTTTTACCCCATTTAAACAATATTTTGTTTTTCAGAAGTTTTTTCCCCCGTCAAAAAATTTGTTTTCTTGCCTTGCCACGTATTCAGTTTGCAAATCAAAAGCTTGATAAGCTTAAGATAAATTTTTCAAATGGAAGATTTATGCAAAACCTCCCGATTGGACGAGAGTGCCCAAATTTTTTTCACTTGTTGATTTTGCTACCTGGTGAAATGTAGACAAAAGCGTTTTTCCCCAAACACATGTTCACGTTTTAAAGCTAAATTTGGTCAGTAAATTTTTTGCAAGAATATTTATATTCTCAAAAAGTAAATAAGTTTAATAAATAGATAAAAAACCTGTTCAAATACCAAATATACAAATTAAAGAAAGAGTGAATATGGTCTGCTTCATTGAAAAGGGGGTGATAAATCTTTTTTGTAGAGAAATGCTTTTTAAAGAATTCCTTGTTAAATTGTGTCTGTATATGAAAAGGTTTTTTTGCTTTTTTTTTGGAAGGTAAATACGGATTACGATTACAGCATTTTCTATGGTTTTTTTCAGCTGATACACGTTCCGCTTTTCCCTTATTTGTGCGGGTTTTGGTCTTTTCCCTCTAATATATATTTTTTAATAGACTAAAATTTGGCGACAAGAAATTTATTTAAAAGCACATATCACAAAAAAAAACAAAAATAAAAAAAGAAGGATTGCAGTTTTTAGCTGCCCGAACCCCCAAGATGGAAAAGAAGAAAAAAAATTTTTCAGTATTTTTACAATCTGTTGAAAGCAGAAAAAAAAAAAATTCAATCCCCTTTGAAAAATATATAAAGGGGAATTTAAACTTGGGATAAAAAGTAAAAAAAAGGGGAGAGATTTTAACTTAACTTAATTAAAAAATTTTTTTAAAAGATTTTTAAAAATGAAAAAAAATTATACTTTTGAAGGAAATATTGCTCAGGAAAAGTACTTTTTTAGGTTTTATAAAGAATATAATCCTAATTTTAATTTAATTCCAAACCCATTTATGAATGGCAAAATGTTTTGCACCCAAGGGGAAATTCATAAAACCCTTTTGAACTTGCTGTAAAAAACCTCAAAAAATATTTTTTTCCCGTTAATTAGCAAATTTTAAAAACATCACATAAAAATGTTAAGTTCTGTAAAAAATTGATGGTTTTTTTTTTCCTTGAACGTGGTTTTTTAACTAACAAAACTTTTTTAAAAAACAATTCATGAAAACGGTTTATAAGCCCCGAGGGGCAGTTACAATCTTTTTTTAAATTTATCATGTTTTTAAAAAACAGGGAAAAAAAAAACCTTTTGTCTTTTTTTTATTTTAAAAACCGACCCTAAAATTGTTTTCAAAGTTTTAAAAAAAGAAAACAGAACTGAAGAAAACGAGTTGGTTTTGTTATTTAAAAAAACTACTTTAAATTACACGAAAAAAGATTAAACAAAATGCTCAAAGGTTTTAAAATTTAAATTTTGATAACAATTTAGAAAAAAGACTTTTAAAATCTTATTCAAAAGATATAGATAATATTCCCTTTTTTTTAAATTTTTGTTTTTTAGATTGTTTTTTTAAAAGATTTTTTCTTAAGTATATATATAGAGGTTTAATAAAAAGTAGATGAAGATATGTCAAAATACTAACGTTGGGAGAAATAATAAAATCCGAAAAAATTCTAAAAAAAGTTCTTAAAGAAGAAATGTTTTAAATCAAAAATTTAAATCAAATATTTTAGCGATGAAAAAAAAATCAGTCATTGATCAATTAAAAATTTATAGACCTTTCTTTAAAAAAAATTTTATTTTGAATGGAATGTGGTTTTATTAACGAAAAAAGAAAATACTAAAAGGTTTTATGTGATTGCCCCCAGACCAAATTTATCAAAAAAACAAAAAAAGTATTAAAACCGATTGTGTACTAGAAAGAAAAAAACAAAAAAAGCACTTACAAAGTTCCAAAAAAATTTGGTTAATGCGGGGGTTAAAAAAAAATGTGTTGTAAGGGGAAAAACCGAGAAAATTTTGGGGAAATGTCAAAATTTAAAAAAAAGTTTTAAAATTTAAAATATTTATTCTTCTTAAATTTATTTTTTTTATTATTTTTTAACCCTTTTTTTTGCTTAAAGTTTTATTTTTAAATTAATATAGAGGAAATCGGAGATCAAAAAAATATTATAAAAAAATTTAAAATTTAAGATTAAATTAAGAAAGACCAAAGAACAATTATTTTTTAACTAAAAAGACTCATTGGTTTTCTAAAACCAAACTTAACTTTTTAAAAGGTATAAAAAATAAACGTTTTTTTTAAAATAACTTCTGTAAAAAGGAAAAAACTGTGCAAAATAAAATCGCTTTTTTCATCAGAGGTTTTGAAATTTATTAACACAAACGAAATGAAAAAAAATTTACGTCAATTTTTTGAAAAATAATAAAAGAATTGGTAATTGGATTTCAAAAGGAAGGGGTTTGGGAAAATAGAGCTTTGATGCTCTTTATAAAAATGAATAAGTTAGTCATTGGCTGCTTAATTTTTTTTTAAAAATCCCAAAACCCATTACAAAACCCAAAAAAGGTTTAATAAATATAAAGAATGATGATAATGAAGTTTTAGATGGTGCAAGCTTACAAATTTCCCTGTTGAAAAAAGACCTCAAAGAGTTTCAAAATATAAGAACATAAAACGATCTTGATTATACTAAAATAAATTTCCGTTACATTAAAACAAATACCTAAAGTGGGGTTTTTAAATGAAATATATTTAAAAATTTTTGGGGTTTGAAAAACCCTGGGGGAAATTTTACCTTGTAATATCAAAATACAATACGAGAACACGTGATTTTTTTAAAATCAGTAAAAGAAAAAATAAATACACGTCCCGGGAACCCCGGGTCCTCATTATTTTTTGGAAAAAAGTTTAAAAAAAGAAATTTTAAAAAAAACAAAACACAAATAAAAAAATTTGAAAAATCATGCTTGAAAAAATTTTCACAAAAAAAAATATTAAAAGAACTGTTGAAAAATTGTTTAGCACCCAATGGGGTCAGGGTGTTAAAATGCCACCAGAAGGTAGTAAAGTAGAAAAAAAAAAATACCACAAACAATAAAGTACCTTTTGTTATCTATGGTTTTTGAATCAGTAAAAAAAAAAAGTTTCAATTTTCCCTCACCCGATCTTCTTTACCCCGAAAAAAAAAAAAATATAACTGGGGCTAGGGTTTAAAAAAGTTTTTGTTGTTTGACGACAAATATCAAAACCCAAAGGGTTACGGGGCCCCAAACGCAGTTTAAAGTTTATAAAAAAAAGCTCGGGGAAGAAGAGCATTAAGGAAATTTAATAAAAATTTTAAGAAAGTTTTAAAAATATTAAAAAAGAAAGTTTTTTTTTAAAAAAAAAAACATCTTGTCATATCTGGGAAAAAAATATAAAAAAAATGAAACCCTTTGTAAGAGATAAAAAACAAATTTTTCCCAAAACGGACCAAAGGTCCGGGTCACGTTATAAGGAAAAATTTGAGGAAGCGTCATCAGAGTGAAAATTTTAAATTTTTAGACTAAAGATAAATTTTGTTGTTTTCATAATTAAAGGTTAGCACCCATTTTTTTAGCAGAAAATGGGAAAAATTTCAAAAAAAAATTAACGTCTTTCCCAAAACAATAGGAAAAATAATGGCGTTTAGTTTTCGATTTAATTTTATTGAATTTTCCAATTTAGTCCAGTCTTTGGGATAACTTAGTAAAAAAACACCCAGATTTAAAAATTTTTTCAAAAATTTTCAAAATAAACTTATTATTAAAAAAAAAAGGTGTTTAAACCAAGGGTTAAGGATTATTAAAAAAAATTCAAGAAACTAAATTACCACAAAAAAAGAAATTTTTTCAGTGTTTAAAAGAAAACTAAAATTTTGAAATGAATACGAACATGCTAAAAAATTTAAAAAAAATTAAATAAAACAATGGGGATTACCTGTCTCTACCTAAAAACGACGTATGCTTCTAGCAGACGTATTTGAAAATTTTTTTGAAGGTTGTGTTTATCATATTTAAATTTGGCCGTCCATTATTTTAGTAGCCTTGGTTAGCCTGGGGTGCAATGCTTAAATGACCGAACATTAGATTTTAAAAATGATATCGTATGTATTTATTATTTAAAAGGGCCTTTAGAGGCGGGAAATTTGCATATTTGAACGATTAGCAAAACAAATAATAAAAATGAAAGTTACAACCAAAAGAAAAAAGTAAAACCTTATGTACCCTTTCGCCCCAAAAACCTTTAGGTTTTGGGCCTGTGCGACCTTTACCCCCTGGGAAATTTAAAAACTACCGAAAAAAATATAAAAAATTAATTGCAAAAGGAAAACAATTATATTGATGTGATCTTTTACTATCCAGAAAATTCATTTGTTCACAGCGATTACCCTTTTGCTCCAGAAAAATTAAAAACCAGATAAAGGTTATCTAATTACGTAAAAAAATTAAAAAAAAATTTTAAATAGGAAAAAGCAAAGTAAGAAAATTTTTTTCCAATTTAATGAAAAAGGAAAAAAAGTTTTTCATTTTAAAAATCTGAAATTATACACAAATCGGTTTTAAAGTAAAAAAAAAAACATGAGTATTAACTTTTTTGAAGTCCCTGGTTAAAAAAATAATTTACTTTAATCACAGAAAAAAATCTGAAACAAAAAATTATTTGAAAAAGGGTTTTTTAAGTTGAGAACAACTCGTATCGGTAAAAACGATGGAGATTACGCAAGAGGGTTACATTAAAATAAAAAAGACGAAAATATTTTATTAAAACATGTTGCCAAACCATTTTTTTTGCAACAAAAAAAAAACGAGATCTTTTTGGGGTTATAGAATTTAAAGAAAATTTATTTTTAAAAAGACCCCTTTTTAGTCGGGGTGCATTCTAACTTACAAAATTCAAAGTATGATTTCCATTATTTTAAAATTACTTTAATGAAAAGTATGGAGATTTAGCAAAGTTTATTTACGAACAGATCATTTTTAGAAATTTAAAAATAAAGATGTGTATAAAGACCTTTTTAAAGATAAAGAATTATTTGATAAAAGTGATTACGAAAAAATTCAAATTTTACTTCGGTAAAATAAAAAAGTAAAAGGAAATTTTAAAAAGAAGCGCCGGCATTTCCAAAAGTTTAGTTGTTGGGTTACGGAGTAAAGTATTATATTTATTGAGAATGAAGGGAATATTAAAAAATGTAAAGGGAAATTAAAAAGGGTTTTTGAAAACCAAAAGTTCTAAAGATTAAAAGTACTTTTTTTAACTCACACCAAAATATGCTAAATTTTAAAATTATAGATCGAAAAAAAAAAATGTTTCTGTTTGTTTAAATAAAACATTTATCATGTTATATGATAAAAATATCCTCGAGGCGGGGTTATACCCCGGCTTTTACATAAAAAAAAAAAAAATTTTTAATCTTTCACATTTAGAAAAAACACAGTTTTTATTTTTAGGGGCACTTTTACGATTAATTTTTCACCTTTAGAAGAACAAGTTTCTTATTTTTAGGGCATCTTTTACGATGTATTTTTCACATTTAAAAGAAATAGTTTTATTTTTGGACTCTTTTAGGGTAATTTTTCACATTTTGAAAGAAAATGTTTTTTTATTTTTTGGACATCTTTTGGATGTAATTTTTCACATTTTAGAAAGAACAAGATTTTTTTTTAGGACATCTTTTCGAGAATTTTCTTTGGGACATATTCCCAATTTGGCCGGTTTAGGAAACAAAAGTTCTGTTTTTGATTGTTTTTGGAGACACTAAGTTTCTACTTAAAAATAGAAACCCAAAAAATTTTTAAATTTAATATTTTTAACGTTCAAAGAATTTAAAATAAATAGATCATTCATGTTAAATTTTTAGCATAATTTAAAAGAAATAGATTCATTTTTTTGTTTTTTTTTAACGTAACTTTGAAGAAAATTTTTTTGTTTTTTTTGTTGTATTTAGCTTCTCCTTTATCTAATTTTTTTGCACAAAAAGAAAATTAAAATAAATTTTAAATTTTTTCTTTAATTTTTACCATTTTGGGGGGGGGTAAACCGGCTAGCATTTACAGTTTTTCCCTTTAAAATCCACATCAGTATCCGGGAAACATGTTTAAAAACAATGGAGGTTTTCTTATTATTTGTCTTTCTATTTTACTTTCTTTTTCGTTTATTATTGAATATTCCCCCTTTTTAAAATTTAAAGATTCCCCTTAAAAAAAAATACGGTAATTAATTTAAAATTTTTAATTTAAAAGTTTTTTTTTTTAATTTATAATTTTCCAAAATGTAAAATTGACAACCCCCCGTATAAGGTAAAGAAAATTTGTGAATGAAAACGTCATAAGTATGAAGTAAAAATTTTCCCTTTTGTTAAATTTTAAATTTTTTTTTTGATATTTCATAAAATTTTAGTGGGGATACTTCCAACTTTCTGGGGGTTATTTTTCGCTCCCCCGGGAAATTTACCCGTAAAAACCCTTGCCACCACCTAAAAAGAAAATTTGATATTTGACATTTTTCCACCTGATCATACGACACTAAAGAAAACCTAATATCTATTATATAAGTTCCAGCTTTTTTGACTGAAAACACATTTTTTTAATAACACATCCGGTACAGCTAGTTTATATTCTTGGTTTGTGTTTATAAAATCTTTATAATCTACTACATTACCAGATTTCAAATTAAAGGCACTAAAATAGTCTGCACCACTATTAATTATATTTTCATATAATGAATATATCCAGACACCGTGGCGATCAAAATACTTTTTCAATTTTATGTATGAATATGCTACTACAATGGATTCTCCTTCATTATAACCGCTGTTATATTCAAAAAGAAACACTTCACGTCTTACTTTCTCTAGTTCTTTTTCCAATTCTTCTCTATCTTTTCTATCTTTCCTTTTAAGTTTAAGAATTATTTTTATATATGAATGTGGTGTAAAGGAACCTGGTATTTCTCCTTCAAAAACATTAAAACCGCTGTTATATTCAAAAAGAAACACTTCACGTTTTATTTTTTCCAGTTCAGATTTATATTCTGTAAATTTATTTTCATGTTCGAGAATTACTTTAGCTAAATCATCAAATCGTTTTGTTGTAGCAGCTTCAAAAGCAGACAAATTGTCAACAACACCTTTTGTTCTAGCTAATTGTGTTTCTTGTTTTAAGAAAACATTTTTTCCTTCTGTAATTTTTTCCCAATTAGTAGAAATTGATTGAGCATTAGTAGAAATTGTTTGAGTATAAGCAGTAATTGATTCTCCTTGTTTTGTTGATATTTCAACTACAGAGTCCAGATCATTTATTATTTTTTTAATTTTATCATTAAACTCGCTGATATCTTTTTGTAATATTTCTGTAAGTGTACTTAATTCCGCGTACTTTAAATTATGACGTGTGTCAACAGTACTAATCAAGATCCGGAGTTGTTTCTTTAAATTTTCTAGCCGATCATTAATTATATTAATTGCTTTTCCTTGTTTAACTGATTTTTCAACTACAAGGTCCAGTTCATTTTTATGTTCTTCAGCTTTAACATTAAGCTGTGTTATATCTTCTTGTAATTTTTTTGTAATATTGCTTAAGTCAGCATACTTTAAATTATGACGGTTATCAACAGTACTAATCCAAATTCGAATTTGTTTTTTAAAGTCATCTATTTAAGAATTAAGCTCTTTTTTAAGGTTATTTAATGTAGTGTCATGGTCGTCGCCTCTTTGCGAAGCTGCCTTTTCCAATTCAGATTTATATTCTGCAAATTGATTTGAAAATGTATCGAGTAAATCTTTTTTTTTTTGTAAAGCCAGTATTTAGTTTATTTATTTCTGTTCTGATTTCTAACTGATACATATTTTGTAACTTTTTCTCGGCTTCAATAGTCTTGTCTTTTAGTTCTTCATGTTTAATCATACTATCTTTTAATTCTTGAACTTGAGTGTATAACTTTTCAAAATTTGTTTTAAATACTTCTTTTATGTTTTCGTCTGTCAAATCAGATTTCTCTTCAAGTTCTTTAATAGAATCAACCATAGCTTTCATTTCTTTTTCAATTTTACCTTGTAATTCAACTATTAATAATGAATTCTTTTTAAAATCTTTTGTTAATTCTTCAATATTTTTTACTTCTGTTTCTAGTGTCTGTTTTATACTTTTGATATCTTCAAGATTATAATCATCTATTACACCTTGAACTTTTTTAAACATAAATCGTCTCGAAACTGCATCGTTGGGTTTATCTGGATTTCCTAGGTTTATAAGGTTATTACCCCCATATCCAATGCTCTGTTCATTGTGTTATCAAGTTCCTTATTTCTGTGAAGATATGATTCCGATTCTTTTTTAAGTTTTTTGAATTGTTTTTAGTAGCATAATCACTTAAATCAATATCAAATTTAACTTTACTTATACTGTCAGGTGGATTAATTTGTTTTACATCATTAAAAACTCCCATCTATATAATTCCTGTATTTTTTTTCTTAAAAACTTCCTTGGTTTGTCAATATATAGGAAATTATATTTTTGATTTGTTGGGTTAGCAAAAGAGTTAGGGTTAATATTTTGTTCATTACAAATTATATCATTTTCTCGTTTACTTGGACTTTCAAATAAAATATAATGTGAACAGTTAATCCGAATATCTTTTGGTGTTTTATAGTAAGACTGACTTAAATAAATAACACAACAGTTTTTGTGACGTCCTTGAATAAAATACTATGTTATTTCATTCTGAACCTTTTAATCTTCACATACAAAATCATCAAATATTACTACTTTTTGTTTTTCTGATTCAAGATTCTCACAAGGTTCAATTTGGTTGGGATCGGCTGAATATTCAAGTATTTCATTTGGATCTACTTTAATTTTCTTTTGCAATTTCATTTAAGTGATTTATTCATTCCTGATATTTAGATTGTTCTAGGTTTTTACCATACAAGTATAATTTATCATAATATATAAGAGGTTTTCGAAGTATATGCAGTAATGTATTTGTTTTTCCAGATCCAGAAGATCCACATATTAACATTCTAAAACATGAATCTGGCATAAAGGGATATTGCTTAAATTGTTTAAACTTATTAGATTTATTACTTTTTGTATCATAATTTGGAATTTCCATTATATAATAATATTACGTTATCTTACATTATTTTACATTATCTTACATTATTATATAAATGCAATCAAAACTTAATGAAAT